>NC_061513.1:347612181-347686111 GCF_022539505.1 Lolium rigidum | reverse complement strand
GCACCCCTCTCATCTCTCCCTCTCGATCGTCTTCTTCGTCGCGTGCACGGGTCATCGGACCCTCGTTATCCAATATGTGCTGTTACTAGGACTAAAGTACCGAGTCCGAGGTGACAGCAGTGGCGGGTGTGCCGCGCCGCGTCCGGAGCAAGGGATCTGCTGTCCATCTGGCTCGCCGACGACGAGCCCCTCGCTCTCTCCAGACGAGCCCTCGTCCCTCTCCAGGACGAGCCCCGGCCCTCTCTCCCACGACGAGCCCCCCTCCGCATCTCCCGGGCTCTGCACCCCTCTCATCTCTCCTCTCGATCTATTTTTCTTCATCAGTCCACAAAATCGAATTGAACTGCCGTGCATTGCTTGAAATTGAACTGCCGTGCGCTTAGGGTGTTTGCTAATTGCATCATTTTGTTCTTCCGCAGTATGGACAGACGCCGGATTACAACAAGAATTAGAAGGCTTTCCCCCGAACACACAAAGGGAGTGGCAGAGTTTATGCAGCTTTGTTCGCTTGAGTGCTGCTAATGATGATCGTGTGATGTGCCCATGTCGTAGTTGTCTCAACCGGTGCACAAAAACCTCTAGATGTAGTAGAGGCTCATTTGCTTCTTTTGGGATGGCAAGCACTTATGACAGATGGGTCTTCCATGGAGAACCATTACATCCTGTACCCGAAGCTGGATATGGAGGACAAGGAGGTGCACCCGGAGTCGGACATGGACATGGAGGTGAACCTGAGGCTGGACATGGAGGTGAACCTGAGGCTGGACATGGAGGTGATGCAGGGGCCCACCATGTTGGTGGAGGTGATGCAGAGACACACTATTTTGGTTTGCAAGAGGAAGATGTTTATGAAGATGATAGAATTCCTGATCTGCTTGCTGATTTGTACAAGTCAGAACCGCAAGGTCCTGGAAAGGACACTATATTTGCTGAGTTCATAGAGGAAGCCAAGCGCGCAGCCAGCGATGGGGGTACAATGTCAAGGTTTTCACTCACACTCAGTTACTTCAGGCCAAGTCGTACTACCGGATTAGCAACGTTGCATTCAACGCGATACTCCTGATTTTGGCCTTGCAATACCCTACTAGCTCAATACTCAAAGTCATACGAGGAGGCACTCTAGCATAATCCGATGCAGGTTGGGCTTTGGTTATGAGAGTATCCATGTGTGCCCGAATAACTGCGTATTGTTCCGGAAGGATTATGCCAAGGAGAATAATTGCCCTAAGTGCAAAGCCTCCAGATGGAAAGATGCCGATGGTAGGAGACAGATCCCGCAGAAGGTGCCGAGGCACTTCCCATCGATTCCATGGCTGCAAAGAATGTTTCTTTCAAAGGAGCAATCAAAGGAAGTACGAATGGCACAAACTGAAGCGGCAAGATGTGGAGAATGATCTCGCTCATCCAGAGACAGGGGATGCATGGAAGGATTTTGACAATATTCATAAAGACTTTAGCCGCTGATGCCCGGAACATAAGGCTTGGACTTCGCCACGGATGGTTTTAATCCCTACTGGAATATGAGCAACTCCTACAAGCATGTGGCATGTATTCGTGGTAGCCATACAACCTTCCACCGTGGGCATGTATGGATCAGTCCAACTTCATGTTGACATTGCTAATCCCCGGGTCCATCCTCTCCAGGAAAAGATTTTGATGTCTTCATGGAGCCTTTGATGGAAGAGCTGCAGGAGCTCCGGAAAGGTGTAAAATCATATGATGCCAATAGTCCGGATAAGTTTGATCTCCATGCTGCAATCTTATGGTGCATTCATGATTATCCGGCACCGCACACATTGTCGTGGAGGGCCACATCTGGTTACCGTGCATGTGTGCATTGTGACAAAAGAGAATTGCTCCAAGAAATTAAGGAACAAAATCTGCTTTATTGGGCACCGCCGTTAGCTACCTCTGTCACCATCCTTGGAGAAATAGCAAAGAATACAATGGTGCTACCGAAAGGCGTGAGAAGCCGCCGGAATTCACTCTTAAGAGCCGAAGGAACAGCTTGATAGGATTAGAGATGTGATACTGTGCAAGCTTCGTAAGAAAAGGAAACGTGAGGACGGTCGTTGTTGGAGCCGTAGGTCATGTTTGTGGGACTTGCCATACCGGGAAGATCTAAAGCTGAGGCATAATCTTCGATGTAATGCACATCGAGAAAAACACTCGTGACAATCCGATTGGTACTTTCATGAACATACAAGGCAAGACAAAGGACACCGTGAATTCAAGGCTTGATTTGGAAGATATGGGCATAAGACGTGACTCTGCATTTGCAGCCTGTTTCAGCTGACTCTTTTGAGATGCCACATGCGTGGTATACAATGAGTAAACAAGAAAAAATTGCATTTTGTGAATTCATAAAAGCTGTGAGGTTTCCGTGATGGGTACGCGCTCAACATATCCAAGTGTGTGGCTGCCGATAAGTGCAAGCTTCAAGGGCTGAAGACCGATGACTGGTCATATATTGCTTCAAAGCGATCTTACCGGCTGGCCTGCGAGGAACAATCCATGAAGACATATATGAAGCGGTTGCTGAGATTGGAAATTTCTTCAGAGAGCTGTGCTGCAAAACACTGAAGAGAGACGTTCTGGACAGTCTTGAAAAGGAAATCGTAGTTATTCTTTGCAAACTTGAGAAGATCTTCCCCCCATCTTTCTTCGACGTGATGGTGCATTTGACCATCCATTTACCAAAAGAGGCAAGGCTTAGAGGCCCACTGCATTACCGTTGGATGTACCTACCGAAAGAAGGTTGCTAACATTGAAGCGTTATGTCCTGAATAATGCCAGCTGGAGGGACTCGATTGGCCCGAAGCATATATTGTTGATGAGTGCCTGACATTTTGCTCGAGATACTTCGACGATGTTGAAACAAGATTCAACCGTCCAAGCAGAAATCCAGAGCGGGATGATTCACATATTGGTGATGTGTCTGTTTTCAAACACGGTGTGAAATTTATTGGAGCCTCTCAATATGTGTATGCAGGTGAGGACTATGACAACATGGTGTGGTATGTGCTCCGAAGTTTCCCTGAGGTTGATCCATACATCGAGTACGTTTCTCTTCATCCCCATATATAGATAGGTTATTGCAGGTTGTCCAAATAATAATTAGGATCTATTTTATGTTGCCATTCCAGCCTGTGCAAACAAGAGTTGAACCAACGAGGTGGTCAGATCAATGTTGATAGATGGCTTGCCAAGAACTTTTCTAGATGGTTTCAGACTCATGTGAGATCTTTAGCTGGTTTATTTCTGAAGATTGGAAAAGTTCATGATATAAATTTTCTGTGTGTTACTTCACCCCTCGGTTGATTTTTTGCAGATTGGAAAAAGTGCGAAATGATGTCTGTCCTGATCTATATGCTTAGGCGTGCAAACCAGATTTTAGAGTGAGACTATATTCGGCATGTGTTGTTGACAGTGTTCGGTACCATACTGTTGACCGCGAGAAGAACAGAAAGACACAAAATAGTGGAATCGTTTCTGAGGGAGATCATGATGGCAACAACATTGACTTCTTTGGTCAGCTCAAATCCATCATCAGATTGCAATACAACTCCAGCGGTGGCGTCCATCGGTCAGTTGTCCTCTTCCGGTGTGACTGGGTTTGACCTTGTGGTAGGAAACCCGGATTCGACGATGATGGACACTTCAAAAGTGTTAACACAGAAAAGTTTTGGTACAAGAATGATCCTTTCATTCTGACATCACAAGCAACCAAGGTCTTTTATGTGCCAGACACCAAGTTGAAAGGAAAATGGCAAGTTGTGCAGAAATTTCACCATAGATATCTATGGAGTGTAAAAGAAAATGAACAGGACCCGGTGTTGCCGGACTATCATATCAAGATGAAGATTCCAGCAAGTTCCTATGCAAGATAAAGAAGGCACTGCACGAGAGTAGGACGAGAAGTGACCAGAACGTGTGCTACTTGGAAGTGTCATTGTGGGACAAACTCAAGAAACGGAGCAAGGAGGTTGTGCCCGAAGAAATCGAGGAGGTTGATCGTACAATGTACCAATATTGCAGTGATGATGATGATGATGATGGAGGAAATAGGACTAGGAATCATTCAGCTTCCGAAGAAGATGAATATCAGCTTGAATCTATAGTTTGTGTAATGGATGAATAGCAGCTTGAATCGTAGTCAGTGTAATGTCGGCTTTATTTCAGATTATGTGTCAGGTTGTCATTGGCCCGTGAATTTATGCTGAACATGCCAGCTTGTTTTTCCCAGAATTTATGTTGAATATGTCAGCTTTTTGTTCCTGAATTTGTGCCCAATTTTTTGGGGAATCCATGCCCAATTTTTTCAATACATGGCCGACGCGCGCGACCATATATGGCGGCGTCGCCGTGCATGGCCGACGCCGGCGACCATATATGGTGCGCGCCGCCGTGCAAAAGGAGTTGCTACACATTTTCAAACGTAACTCATTTTCAACAGAACACATTTTCAACCGAACAGAATTGCACACATACATAGACATGGTTCAAATTCAGGAACTAAACATTGTGAACACGAACGTACAAATGGTTGGAATTACAACACAATAATTCTAGCATATACTCTAGCTTCTTCTCCTCCCGACCAACAGTATCACCGAATTCACCCCAATTTCAGTCCTACACATCACCCAGGTACAACAAGATGACAAAAGCTACAGTATAACACCCAAACCATGAAGCCATTCATTTTCTTTGGTTCAAAGGTTGCTCTGTTTCCTTGCAGCGAAGCGTAAACTTTCTTCCCGGAGCCTCCTCAATTTCTGCCCGGAGCCTCTCAATTCCTTTCATCTCGATCCCAAACAAGATCACCCAGATCACGAACTAATTGCTTGTGATGTGCATCCAGCCGGATCATCAATCCACTTAAACCTTTTACACCCTATTCCACCAAAGAATCGAGATGATGAAGAACAAAAGAGGATAAATAAGCCACAAGTAGAAAAGAAAATTCATAAGACGGCGGGCTCCAGGAAATTCAGAATGGGGAGAGGGCGTGCTCGAAGACTAACCGAGCGAATTTTGCGCTTCCGTATCTTCTCCCGAGATTTGGATCACTCCAAGAAATCCATTGCGGCATCTTCTGCCACAGCAGTACGTCGGCGGGCTCATAATCGAACGGCCGCTGCCGACACGGGATGGGCGTGCCGGCCTGCCGACGGCGACGCGACGACGCTCCTGGGACCTAGAAGAACCGCCGAGCAGCTGGGAACCGCGCCGCCATGCGGAGCCGTCGGGAGGAGGAACCCTAGATGCACCCGGTCGGAGGGATTTGGTCGAGGTGGAGCGGTCGACCAGCACCTATTTTGAAGACAACCGATTAGTCTATCATGTCTATATACATGGACAACCATTCTTGTGTCAACAATGCGTATCAGTAGTAAGCGGTAGGGAGGAGCAGGGCGGCGGGCACGCCAGCCGAGGGTCTCGAGTCCCCGCAAGCGCAATTTCTTGCCAGCTATTTCCATCGGGAGCCACTCCAACCTGCCAGAGGATGGGCCGTCGGCCAAGCACTCAACCACCGGATAGGCCGGCCGTGCCAAGCACTCAACCACCGGATGGGCCGTCACCATATACATTAGGGTAGGCCAACCCAACAGAGGAGAGCCCAAAAGAAGAGAATACCCACCAACAACTAGCACTAGTTAGAGGACAGACAACGGGCGGCCGGACGAGCACAGAAAAAATAACAAGACGCCTTTGCTCCTGGCGCGTTACCGCTGGTCCTGCATGCCGGCCAGTTCATGCCGGCTTGCTTCTAGTGACACGTGTGAGGCGCGTGGGACCCGAAAAGTGGACACATAGGCAAAAAATGGATGACATGGCAGCCAAACACATACCATTTAGATGAGCCAAATGCCAATGACGTTATTGATTTGTCGCAATCGGCAGGAAAACGTCGTAGGCCACTTAATTTTGCTAATGACGTTTTGACCTAAATTGCCAATGACGTTTTTCCCAATAACGTCACGTATTTTCTAGGGCTTTAGCTCCCCCCCCTCCCCGCACGAGTGGCCAACGACGGCCAAAAGCCAGAACGTCATAAAGCTATGACATTTTGATTTTACCATAAAAAAAGTCATATTATGGCACTAATATCATCCCATAGAAAAGAAAATGGGAGAAAGTTTTGTGTTGAAGTTTTTTGACGGGGAATGGAGGAACACCAAACCAAGATATATCCAAGAATGGTAAAGACCATAAGCTTGGGGATGCCCAATTCACCCCACTGGACCTAATAAACTCTCAGTTCGCAAACCTCTAAACTTTATTTTTTGAGCAACATAGAATAATTGTAGAAACTTGAAACATCTTTGTTTGGTGTTATGTATAGTTTTGCCTGGAAATAAATGAGACCACCATGATAGATATTTTCATGCTTAGGAAAGATCTACTGAAATAAACTATCTCATGATTATAATAAGTTGTGTACTATGAAAAGAAACGGGAATAAAAACAAAAAAAGCTGAAATTTAAAGTTATGCTTAGTGTTGCTAGTTTTAAATACTTTGATGAATGATAGTTTGCTAGTGCCTTATTTAGTGCTACCTTTCTCATATGCATGGATGTTTAATACTAAGAGACTTGTTTGATAATAAATGATTAGCACTAAGGACACTATGGCATGCTTTTAGATCTTTTTCCTAGCTCAAAATTCTCAAACAAGCTAAGACTTGTATCCAAACACCTCAAACCAAACACCCACCATACCTACTTATGTGGCACTTGCTACTCCAAGTATAATATGTGTGCTATGCCTCCAAGTACTTCAAAAAAATGTGTAGTCTAAAGATCATGAGAAAGTAGGCTGTGAGGTGACATCACTATGGAAAGTTATGTGTTTGACATTTTATAAGTTTTTTGTTAGCTTAACCATGTTATTCTAGAGAAAGCTTTCAAACATTGCACTCTTTATTGATATCATGTAATTTTTCCTATGGATGCTCATCGATGTGAAATAAAATGGAACACTCAAACAAGCTAAGACTTGTATGCAAACACCTCAAACCAAACACCCACCATACCTACCTATATATGTGAAACTTCCTACTCAAAGTATAATATGTGTGATGTGTATTTTAAAACTCATGAGAAAGTAGGGCGTGGAGGTGACACCACTATGTAAGTTATGTGTTTGACATTTTATAAATTATTTGTTAGCTTAACCATGTTATTCCAGAGAAAGCTTTCAAACATTGCACTCTTAGTGATATCATGTTATTTTTTCTATGGATGCTCGTCGATGTGAAATGAAATGGAACACTATGGAGTATGCATATAATGAGAGAGATGCCTGGGCCGATAACCAAAGCCATGCTATGCATCATGGTGGAAGTTTACAGCATGAACATTCTGTGAAGCCTTTTTTATAAAAAAGCTATGCAAATAGTAAATAAAATAAAGTGATGAGGTGATTTTTTGTTTGTTGTCTTGTCTTCTGAAGTATGGATAAGCTGACCCACAAACAAAAGAAAAAATAAAAATGGGCTTTTCCTACCAAGAGGCAAGAGATACCTTAGTTGACGCTCTTGAGGAAATTATATGTTTACAATGACATGCTTAACTGATCCTGAGTTTATTAGCATGTGGTGTTGATACGTGCATTTTACATCATCAACATTGTAACACATATGATTAGTTTTCATTAATATTTTCCATCATAAATCATTATATATCCATTTTTAGTTGATTTCCGAGACTTTCCTACAAAGTACCTTTCATTGGTATTTAATTTCTGGGAGACAAAAAATCTCCTTTTTCGTATTTTGCTGTTTCAGGGACCTTCTGGACACCTAAAAATCGAAGAAAAATACCTGATCATGTTTTCACATGGAGAAGGACCGGTGGGCCACAGAAGCACGCAAGGGAGGCCACGAGGGTCAAAAGACCAGGTGGCATGCCCCTGCCAAGGTGCTATACCTAGGCTCGTTTCGCCCTCGAGCGTCGCCTCAGGCCCTCCTTTATACAGACACCTCCGTTTCACCCAAAACCTAAGCCATATTTTTCTGATATTTATTGAGGCAGCGGCAGAGGCGAATGTTCTCTCCTACTTCTGGAGAGGGCAGATCCTGCCGCACCAGTGCCTCCGGTGAAGGGGAAATCGACGCAATTGTCATCATCAGTCCTCCTTGGCATAGGGGAAGGCATCTCCATCAACATCTCCATCAGCACCGTCATCACCACCATCATCATCTATGAGATCGACTTCATTCCCCCTCATAGTTTGTGTTTGATTGAACCCCGGATATTGTTTTAAGGGCTAGTTGCATGTTTGTGATTGGTACGTTGTCATTATTTGGTGGAAAGATTATATATTCAGATTGTGTTGTAATCATTATGCCTCTGTTCCATATCATGTTTGACACTTGTGAGTTGTTCCCCATGTTCCTGAGGGCATATGATGATTTGGCTGTGATTCTATATGATGTGCAATGAGTATTTGGTCAAGTTTTTATCTTTTATGTTGTTCTATGATGGTTTTATGCGGACGTCGACTGCATATTACTTCACCTATATAGACTCATAGGGCTACACTTTAATGTAATGAATGAGTGTTGTAAGGGACGGAATGACAGAAATAGTTTTCCAATATTCTGAGTTGCATTAGAGGGGTTTATGTCGGGGACCAATGATCTAATTGCTATGGTGAGGCAATTATGTCTTAATGAATCCTATACTTGCAGATGGGAATGCCTCTAGGACCCATCATAAGGGGTACATTTTCTCATATCTATGGCTGCACCTAATTTAATATCCGCCCCTAAGGGAATGAAACTTGACAAAATATTTACCATGGTGTGTAGAACTCTAAATGCTAGTAAATTCCGGCCGCCCTCGGGAACACTTTTCACATATAAGCACAAACACTTAATCTTGTCCTCTTGCTGCATAGAGGATTGGAATTTCTCTCATTGAGAGCATTTACATATTGCTATTTACTTTCTGCTCATTATTTTATTGCAAACTATACACCCAAAACACCAAAACTGCTGCATTATTATTATTGTTTACTTGTCAAATGGCTAAGCAATACCTTAAGCTCCTCGTGGGTTCGACAACCTTTCTTATTGAAAATTACTACAATTGATCTCCTATACTTGGGAGCCATCACCTTTGGGTACTCATGGTCAAGGGGCATGAAAAATTCAACTTGTAAGAGGTTAAACACATAAACCATATGAATCTTTGAAACAAAAGATGATTTGAACCCCATCCTTATGATTTCCGTTGACATGAACTAAATATCTCAAAACTTTATTTTATGCTCTCAACTATCTTTTATTTTATTGGAGGACTAGCATGTGTTCCCTACTCACTCTCTCTTATTCAAGAGTAAAAGTATTCAAAATATATAAAAAAGAGTCTTCCAACAATTTTGTAGGTTCATCTAAGTATGCTTGATGGTATGTAATATTTTTTGTTTGTTTGAACACAAGACCACTTATTATTGGGCATGTTATGTAGAGTGTAAAAGATATCACTTTATAGTTCACTTGCTTGTTGTTATTCTTTCAAGATTGAACCTTGTGAACTTTGTGTGACAATGAAAAAGAAGCAAACCAACGAACTCCAAAGTCCATGTTAGTTTTATCACCTACATGCGTAAGGACGAGCATAGGTTAAGCTTGGGGATGTTGATGCATGTAAAATGCATGCATGAACTTTGTAGTTTGTTGACACATATTTGTGACATATATGATGTTATATCCATGTTTTATATTGATTTTTGGGGATTTACCAATGATCCCTTTATTTTGGTTATAACCCTGCAGGATAGGAAAACTCTTGTTTTGTGTATTTTTAGCTTTGAGGGACCTAAATGAAGTCAAATGGAGCTATAATTCTAAGGATGTCAATATTTCACCAAGAGAAGCATCTAGAGCACTTGGACCTCGCGAGAAGGGTCGGGAGGGCCAAAAGATCCTAGGTGGCGCGTCTAGTTGGTGTGGGCGCACAACCTAGGGTATTTCTCTCCTCGGCCGTCTGATTCACTTGATTATTTCACCCACGGACTCCTTCTGGCCTAAAAACCACTATATTAAGGACTTCCCAAGGCTTCCTCGAAGAGAGTGCCGCAAAAACATTGAAACACCAAAACAAAGCTAGAACTGGCGAAGATTGGAGGGGGAAACTCCCTGGAGCCGCTACCGGAGTGATCTCTACCTTCTCCAACATCTTCACCATCATCACCATGATGAAGAGGGAGTATTCCACCTCTGGACTGTTGGAGATATGCCCAAGAGGCTAATAAAATGGTTATTATTATATCCTTGTGTTTATGATAAATGTTTGCATACCATGTGTTGAGGGTACTCCTCGGCAATGCCCTCCGATTGGGGCTTAGGGTTGATGGAATCCTGTAGGATGACACGAGACATCGGTGAACAGACAAGCGGGGAGAGCAATTTACCTAGGTTCGGGGCCCTCGATGAGGTAAAACCCTTACGTCCTGCCTATCTGATCTTGATTATGAGAATATTAGGTTACAATGGGGTGCCGAAGGTTTCGGCTGTAATCTTGTCGAGAGGCCAAGTGCTGCGGCGACCTAGCTCTAGACTTCTGGTGGCTAAAGTTGCTATGATTGATTCTTTCCCTCGGCAGCCCCTCTCCTGGCCTTTATATAGGAGGCCAGGTCTCAAGAGATCTGTCCGGGTACGACTAGGTTTACAAAAGACCTAGCTCTAAACTTTCCTTGTTCGGCTTCCCTCTTGCCTTGTTCTTCAAGGGATCTTCTCCTACACCGTCCCAGTGGCCCGCCTTGCCATCGGGTATCTTCATGGGCCTCCAGTTGGGCCGCACGGGATAGGGCAATGTCAGTTACCCGAAGGGTAATGCCCACATCACCATGCTATAATTGTATTAACCGAAACATTCATACATGTGTGTTATGTAAACAATAAGGAGTCCCTAGTAAGCCTCTTGTATAACTAGCTTGTTGATTAATAGATGATCATGGTTTCATGATCATGAACATTGGATGTTGTTAATAACAAGGTTATGTCATTGGATGAATGCTATAATGGACAAACACCAAAATAAGCGTAGCATGAGATCAAGTCATTAAGTTCAACTTTCTATAAGCTTTGAATACATAGTTACCTAGTCCTTCGACCATGAGATCATGTAAATCACTTACACCGGAAGGATTCTTTGATTACATCAAATTCCATTGCGTAAATGGGTGGTTATAAAGATGGGATTAAGTATTCGGAAAGTGCGAGCTGAGGCATATGGATCAAGAGTGGGATTTTTCCATCCCGATGACGGATAGATATACTCTGGGCCCTCTCGGTGGAATGTCGTCTAATTAGCTTGCAAGCATGTGACTAGGTCACAAGAGATGACATACCACGGTACGAGTAAAGAGTACTTGTCGGAAACGAGGTTGAACTAGGTATGGAGATACCGATGATCGAACCTCGGACAAGTAAAGTATCGCGTGACAAAGGGAATCGGTATCGTATGTAAATGGTTCAATCGATCACTAAGTTATCGCTGAATGTGTGGGAGCCATTATGGATCTCCAGGTCTCTCTATTGGTTATTGGTCGGAGAGGAGTCTCGACCATGTCCGCATAGTTCACGAACCGTAGGGTGACGCGCTTAAGGTTTGATGTCGCATAAGTAGATTCGGAATATGAGATGGAGACCGAAGTTTGTTCGGAGTCTCGGATGGGATCCAGGACATCACGAGGAGGTCCGGAATGGTCCGGAGAATAAGATTCATACAAGGGAAGTTGACTTCTAGGTTTCGGAAAAGTTCGGAATTTTTCGGGTGAAAGACCGGGAAGGTTCTAGAAGGTTCTGGGGGTCCCACCAGTGGGCCCACGACCCTAGGAGGCCTAGCATGGGCCGAGGGGATGCACCCTAGACTAATGGGCCAGGGACACGTGCCCCCCAAGGCCCAGCCGGCCAACCCCTTCAGTGTTTCCCCAAACCCTAGGGGGGATCAACTTGGGGGGGGGAAGAAAACTCCCCCCTCTGGCCGCCGGCCCTAGCCCTAGATGGGCTTGGGGGGCCACCCCAACCGACCTCCCCCCTATATAAAGAGGCGAGGGGGCAGGGGGCGTACCCACCCCAAGACACCAACCTCTGGCCGCCCCCTCTCCTCCTCCATAGAGCTGTTCCGGCTTGGCGAAGCCCTGCAGCTTTTCTTCTCCACTACCACCACCGCGCCGTCGTGCTGCTGGGATTCCGAGAGGATCTACCACACCTCCTCTGCCCGCTGGAACGGGGAGAGGACGGGCTTCATCGACACCGTACGCACGACCGAGTACGGAAATGCTGCTGGATTGCAGCACGGGACGATCGACTACATCAACAACGAGATTTAATCTCGTAAGCTTTGGAATCTTTGAGGGTTAGTCTCACATCCTTCTCGTTGCTTCGATCTTGGTAGATTAGATCTTGTT
Organism: Lolium rigidum; assembly: GCF_022539505.1. Taxonomy (NCBI): domain Eukaryota; kingdom Viridiplantae; phylum Streptophyta; class Magnoliopsida; order Poales; family Poaceae; genus Lolium; species Lolium rigidum. Next base: position 347,673,684 of record NC_061513.1, on the reverse strand, counting down.
TCTTCCTAGATTGGATCTTGGTTTTTGTTCATGTTCACGGTAGAAATTTTTTGTTTTCCATGCAACGAACCCATCAGTGGTATCAGAGCCGTGTCTATGCATAGATCTGTTGCACGAGTAGAACACAATGGTTTTTATGGGCGTTGATGCTTTTGTTGTTTTTAGTTAGTGTACTTTGCATCTTGCGGGATGGTGGGATGAAGCGGCCCGGGCTAACTTTACATGACCGCGTCTCATGAGACTTGCTCCACGCTTGACATGCAACTTGTATAGCATAAGTGGCTTTGCGGGTGTCTGTCTTTCCCACCATAGTGAAGATTCAATCTACTCTTTCTATTGACTACACTAGTATCACCGTTGTGGTTCATGTTCGTAGGTAGACTGGATCTTACTCGAAAACCCTAAACCACGTAAAATATGCAAACCAAATTAGAGGCGTCTAACTTGTTTTTGCAGGGTTTGGTGATGTGATATGGCCATGTGATGATGATTATAATTGATGTATGAGATGTTCATTATTTTATTATGGCAACCGACAGGAGCCTAATGGTTGTTTTTAATTTTTGTTAAAGACCTGCGTATCTATTCATCATGTAATAGCTTTATTTCAAGTAGTTGTTATAGTAGCTATAAGTGATGGACAACCATGAAGCGGCGCCACTGACCTTGACGCCATGTTGGTGATGATGGAGATCATGTCCGTGCTTTGGAGATGGAGATCAAAAGCACAAGAAGAAATGCCATATCATATCACAAATTATGAATTGCATGTGATGTTAATCCTTTATGCATCTTATTTTGCTTAGATTGTGACGGTAGCATTATAAGATGATCCCTCTCACTAAATATCAAGATAATAAAGTGTTCATCCTTAGTATGCACCGTTGCTAAGACTTGTTGTTTTGAAGCATCACGTGATGATCGTGTGTGATAGATTCTACATGTGCATACAACGGGTGCAAGCCAGATTTGCACACGCGGATACTGAGGTTGCCTTGATGAGTGATACGTCTCAAACGTATCTATAATTTCTTATGTTCCATGCTACTTATATGATGGTACTCACATGTTTTATACACACTTTATGTCATTATTATGCATTTTCCGGCACTAACCTATTGACGAGATGCCGAAGAGCCAGTTGTTGTTTTCTGCTGTTTTTGGTTTCAGAAATCCTAGTAAGGAAATATTCTCGGAATTGGACGAAATCAACGCCCAGGGTCTTATTTTTCCACGAAGCTTCCAGAAGACCGAAAGGGATACGAAGTGGGGCGACGAAGCGCCGCCACCATAGGGCCGCGTGGCCAGAGGGAGGCCCGCGCCGCCCTATGGTGTGGGCCCCTCGTCAGCCCTCCGACTCTGCCCTTCCGCCTACTTAAAGCCTTCGTCGCGAAAACCCCAGTACCGAGAGCCACGATACGGAAAACCTTCCAGAGACGCCGCCGCCAATCCCATCTCGGGGGATTCAGGAGATCGCCTCCGAGGCGATCATGGTGATGAAGAGTCCTCCGGGAGATGATTCCCCTCTCCGGCACCCTGCCGGAGAGGGGAATCATCTCCCGGAGGACTCTTCATCACCATGATCGCCTCCGGATTGATGTATGAGTAGTTCACCCCTGGACTATGGGTCCATAGCAGTAGCTAGATGGTTGTCTTCTCCTCATTGTGCTATCATGTTAGATCTTGTGAGCTGCCTATCATGATCAAGATCATCTATTTGTAATGCTACATGTTGTGTTTGTTGGGATCCGATGAATATGGAATACTATGTCAAGTTGATTATCAATCTATCATATATGTTGTTTATGTTCTTGCATGCTCTCCGTTGCTAGTAGAGGCTCGGCCAAGTTGATACTTGTGACTCCAAGAGGGAGTATTTATGCTCGATAGTGGGTTCATGCCTCCATTGAACTGCAGGACAAGTGACAGAAAGTTCTAAGGTTGTGGATGTGCTGTTGCCACTAGGGATAAAACATCAATGCTTTGTCTAAAGATATTTGTGTTGATTACATTACGCACCAAACTTAATGCAATTGTCTGTTGTTTGCCACTTAATACTGGAAGGGGTTCGGATGATAACCTGAAGGTGGACTTTTTAGGCATAGATGCATGCTGGATAGCGGTCTATGTACTTTGTCGTAATGCCCTGATTAAATCTCATAGTAGTCATCATGATATGTATGTGCATTGTTATGCCCTCTCTATTGTCAATTGCCCAACTGTAATTCGTTCACCCAACATGCTATTTATCTTATGGGAGATACACCACTAGTGAACTGTGGACCCCGGTCCATTCTTTACATCTGAAATACAATCTACTGCAAACTCGGTTCTTTACTGTTCTTCGCAAACAAACATCATCTTCCACACTATACATTTAATCCTTTGTTTACAGCAAGCCGGTGAGATTGACAACCTCACTGTTAAGTTGGGGCAAAGTATTGTGATTGTGTTGTGCAGGTTCCACGTTGGCGCCGGAATCCCTGGTGTTGCGCCGCACTACACTCCGCCACCAACAACCTTCACGTGTTCCTTGACTCCTACTGGTTCGATAACCTTGGTTTCTTACTGAGGGAAAACTTGCTGCTGTACGCATCACACCTTCCTCTTGGGGTTCCCAATAGACGTGTGTCAACTACACGCCAGCAAGACTTTTTCTGGCGCCATTGCCGGGGAGATCAAGACACGCTGCAAGGGGAGTCTCCCACATCCAATCTCTTTACTTTGTTTTTTTCTTGCTTTACTTTATTTTATTTACTGCTTTGTTTGTTCTTTATATCAAAAATAAATAAATAAATTAGTTGCTAGCTTTACTTTATTTACTATCTTGTTTGCGTTCTCTATATTAAAAATACAAAAAAATTAGTTACTTGCATTTACTTTATTTAGTTTGCTTTATTTACTATTATTAAAATGAATACTCCTGAGAATACTAAGTTGTGTGACTTCACTAGCACAAATAATAATGATTTCTTATGCACACCTATTGCTCCACCTGCTACTACAGCAGAATTTTTTGAAATTAAACCTGCTTTACTAAATCTTGTTATGAGAGAGCAATTTTTTGGTATTAGTTACGATGATGCTGCTGCCCATCTTAATAATTTTGTTGAACTATGTGAAATGCAAAAGTATAAGGATGTAGATGGTGACATTCTAAAATTAAAATTGTTTCCTTTCTCCTTAAGAGGAAGAGCTAAAGATTGGTTGCTATCTTTGCCTAAGAATAGTATTGATTCATGGACTAAATGTAAGGATGCTTTCATTGGTAGATATTATCCTCCCGCTAAAATTATATCTTTGAGAAGTAGCATAATGAATTTAAAGCAATTGGATAATGAGCATGTTGCTCAAGCATGGGAAAGAATGAAATCTTTGGTGAAGAATTGCCCTACCCATGGACTGACTACTTGGATGATCATCCAAACCTTCTATGCAGGACTGAATTTTTCTTCGTGGAACCTATTGGATTCAGCTGCTGGAGGTACCTTTATGTCCATCACTTTGGGGACGGCAACAAAGCTTCTTGATAATATGATGATCAATTACTCTGAATGGCACACTGAAAGGGCTCCACAAGGTAAGAAGGTAAATTCTGTTGAAGAAACCTCCTCCTTGAGTGATAAGATTGATGCTATTATGTCTATGCTTGTGAATGGTAGATCTAATGTTGATCATAATAATGTTCCTTTAGCTTCATTGGGTGCCCAAGAAGAACATGTCGATGTGAACTTCATTAAAAATAATAATTTCAACAACAACGCTTATAGGAATAATTCTGGTAACAACTATAGGCCATATCCTTCTGCTAATGGTAATGGTTATGGTAATTCATATGGGAATTATTACAACAATAATAGGAGTGTACCCCCTGGTCTTGAAGCCATGCTTAAAGAATTTATTAGTACTGAAACTGCTTTTAACAAATCTATTGAAGAAAAGCTTGATAAAATTGTTATTCTTGCTTCTAAGGTTGATAGTCTTGCCTCTGATGTTGATCTTTTAAAATTGAAAGTTATGCCTAATGAATATAAAGATATTAAGTCATTTGCTACAACAAACGCCATCCAAGTTCGAATTAATGAAAATATTAGATTGATGGTTGAATTGCATGCTAGGTGGGAAAGAGAAGAAAACGAAAAACTTGCTAAAGAGAATAATGTAGCAAAAGTTTGGACTATTACCACCACTAGTAATGTTAATGCTTCACATGTTGCTAAACCTCCTACTATCAATGATAAAATAATTGGTGTTGGCAATGTTTCTACTCCTAGTGCAAAGCGTGCAAAACTGCCTGAAACTGCTAAAATTGCTAAAACTGTTGAAAATTTTCAAAATATTGGGGAAAATGATTCCATTGTTGTAGATCATAATGGTTTAGATTTTGATGATTTTCATATCTCTGAAGTTATAAAGTTCTTACAAAAACTTGCTAAAAGTCCCAATGCTCGTGCTATAAATTTGGCCTTTACAAAACATATTACAAATGCTCTCATAAAAGCTAGAGAGGAGAAACTAAAACTTGAAACTTCTATTCCTAGGAAGTTAGAAGATGGTTGGGAGCCCATCATTAAGATGAAGGTCAATGATTTTGATTGTAATTCTTTATGTGATCTTGGTGCAAGTATTTTTGTTATGCCTAAGAAAATCTATGATATGCTTGACTTGCCACCATTGAAAAATTGTTATTTGGATGTTAATCTTGCTGATCATTCTATAAAGAAACCTTTGGGGAGGATTGATAATGTTCGCATTATGGTTAACAATAACCTTGTCCCCGTTGATTTTGTTGTCTTGGATATTGAATGCAATGCATCTTGTCCCATTATATTGGGAAGACCTTTTCTTCGAACTGTTGGTGCTATTATTGATATGAAGGAAGGGAATATTAAGTATCAATTTCCTCTCAAGAAAGGTATGGAACACTTCCCTAGAAAGAGAATGAAGTTACCCTATGATTCTATTATTAGAACAAATTATGATGTTGATGCTTCACCTCTTGATAATACTTGATTCACACTTTCTGCGCCTAGCTGAAAGGCGTTAAAAAAAAGCGCTTATGGGAGACAACCCATTATTTTACTTCTGCACTTTTGTTTTATATTTGAGTCTTGGAAGTTGTTACTACTGTAGCAACCTCTCCTTATCTTTATTTTATTGCATTGTTGTGCCAAGTAAAGTCTTTGATAGTAAGGTTGATACTAGAATTGGATTACTGCACAGAAACAGATTTCTTACTGTCACGAAATTGAGCAGCCCCTTCTGTAGGTAATTTAGAAAAATCTGCCAATTTACGTGCGTGATCCCCAGATATGTACGCAACTTTCATTCAATTTGAGAATTTTCATCTGAGCAAGTTAAGTACCCCTGAAAAATTCGTCTTTACGGACTGTTCTGTTTTGACAGATTCTGCCTTTTATTTCACATTGCCTGTTTTGCTATGTTTGATTGATTTCTTTGTTCCATTAACTTTCAGTAGCTTTGTGCAATGTCCAGAAGTGTTAATAATGATTATGTCACCTCTGAATATACGAATTTTCAATTATGCACTAACCCTCTAATGAGTTTGTTTTGAGTTTGGTGTGGAGGAAGTTTTCAAGGGTCAAGAGAGGAGGATGATACAATATGATCAAGAAGAGTGAAAAGTCTAAGCTTGGGGATGCCCCCGTGGTTCATCCCTGCATATTTCAAGAAGACTCAAGCATCTAAGCTTGGGGATGCCCAAGGCATCCCTTCTTATTCGACAACTTATCAGGTCATCTCTAGTGAAACTATATTTTTATTCCGTCACATCTTATGTGCTTTACTTGGAGCGTCTGTTTGTTTTTGTTTTTGTTTTTGTTTGAATAAAATCGGATCCTAGCATTCTTTGTTTGGGAGAGAGACACGCTCCGCTGTTGCATATGAACACATGTGTTCTTAGCTATACTTTTAATGTTCATGGCGAAGGTTGAAACTGCTTCGTTCATTATTATATGGTTGGAAACAGAAAATGCCTCATGTGGTAATTGGTATAAAGTCTTGAATAATTTGATACTTGGCAATTGTCTCACATAGATCATGTTTAAGCTCTTGCATCATGTACTTTGTACTCATTACTGAAGAACTACATAGAGCTTGTTAAAATTTGGTTTGCATGATTGGTCTCTCTAGAGACTAGATATTTTCTGGTTAAGGTGTTTGAACAACAAGGAGACAATGTAGAGTCTTATAATGCTTGCAATATGTTCTTATGTAAGTTTTGCTGTACCATTTTATACTTGAGTTTGCTTCAAACAACCTTGCTAGCCTAAGCCTTGTATTGAGAGGTAATACTTCTCGTGCATCCAAATCCTTGAGCCAAAAACTATGCCATTTGTGTCCACCATACCTACCTACTACATGGTATTTCTCTGCCATTCCAAAGTAAATTACTTGAGTGCTACCTTTAAAATTCTATTCTTTGTCTTTGCAATATATAGCTCATGGGAAAATAGCCTTAAAAACTATTGTGGTGAAGAATATGTAGCTATGTATCTTATTTCTTATAAGTTGCTTGTTGAGCGGTAACCATGTTTATGGGGACGCCACCAACTATTACACCTTTGTTGAATATCATGTGAGTTGCTATGCATGTTCGTCTTGTCTGAAGTAAGGGTGATTTATCATGATCAAATGGTTTGAGTATGCATATTGTTAGAGAAGAACATTGGGCCGCTAACTAAAGCCATGAATCATGGTGGAAGTTTCAGTTTGGACAATTAATCCTCAATCTCCTATGAGAATATTATCTGTTTTTGAATGCTTATGCATTAAAGAGGAGTCCATTGTCTGTTGTCTATGTTGTCCCGGTATGGATGTCTAAGTTGAGAATAATCAAAAACAAGAAATCAAATGCGATCTTTCTCCTTAGACCTTTGTACAGGCGGCATAGAGGTACCCCTTTGTGACACTTTGTTGAAACATATGTTATGCAATGATAATCCATGTAAATCCAAGCTAATTAGGACAAGGTGCGAGCACTATTGGTAATCTATGCATGAGGCTTGCAACTTATAGGATATCTTATACATAACACATATGATTTATTACTACCGTTGACAAAATTGTTTCTATGTTTTCAAAATGAAAAGCTCTAGCACAAAAATAGTAATCCATGCTTCCCTCTGCGAAGGGTCATTCTTCTACTTTATTGTTGAGTCAGTTTACCTATCTTCTTTCTATCTTAGAAGCAAACACTTGTGTGAACTGTGTACATTGATTCTTACATGTTTACCTATTGCACTTGTTATATTACTTTGTGTTGACAATTATCCATGAGATAAACATGTTGAAGTTGAAAGCAACCTCTGAAACTTATATCTTCCTTTGTGTTGCTTCAAAGCTTTCTACTAAGAATTTATTGCTTTATGAGTTAACTCTTATGCAAGTCTTATTGATGCTTGTCTTGAAAGTACTATTCATGAAAAGTCTTTGCTATATGATTCAGTTGTTTATTCATTGTCTTTACCATTGCTTCGAATCGCTGCATTCATCTCATATGCTTTACAATAGTATTGATCAAGATTATGATAGCATGTCACTTCAGAAATTATCCTTGTTATCGTTTACCTACTCGAGGGCGAGTAGGAACTAAGCTTGGGGATGCTTGATACGTCTCAAACGTATCTATAATTTCTTATGTTCCATGCTACTTTTATGATGATACTCACATGTTTTATACACACTTTATGTTATTATTATGCATTTTTCGGCACTAACCTATTGACGAGATGCCGAAGAGCCAGTTGTTGTTTTCTGCTGTTTTTGGTTTCAGAAATCCTACAAAGGAAATATTCTCGGAATTGGACGAAATCAACGCCTAGGGTCTTATTTTTCCACGAAGCTTCTAGAAGACCGAAAGGGATACGAAGTGGGGCGACGAGGTGCCGCCACCATAGGGCCGCGCTGCCAGAGGGGGGCCCGCGCCGCCCTATGGTGTGGGCCCCTCGTCAGCCCTCCGACTCTGCCCTTCCGCCTACTTAAATCCTTCGTCGCGAAAACCCCAGTACCGAGAGCCACGATACGGAAAACCTTCCAGAGCCGCCGCCGCCGCCAATCCCATCTCGGGGGATTCAGGAGATCGCCTCCGGCACCTCGCCGGAGAGGGGAATCATCTCCCGGAGGACTCTTCATCACCATGATCGCCTCCGGATTGATGTGTGAGTAGTTCACCCCTGGACTATGGGTCCATAGCGGTAGCTAGATAGTAGAGGCTCCGGCCAAGTTGATACTTGTGACTCCAAGAGGGAGTATTTATGCTCGATAGTGGGTTCATGCCTCCATTGAATGCAGGACGGTGACGAAAAGTTCTAAGGTTGTGGATGTGTTGTTGCCACTAGGGATAAAACATCAATGCTTTGTCTAAGGATATTTGTGTTGATTACATTACGCACCAAACTTAATGAAATTGTCCATTGTTTGCAACTTAATACTGGAAGGGGTTCGGATGATAACCTCGAAGGTGGACTTTTTAGGCATAGATGCATGCTTGGATAGCGGTCTATGTACTTTGTCGTAATGCCCCGATTAAATCTCATAGTAGTCATCATGATATGTATGTGCATTGTTATGCCCTCTCTATTTGTCAATTGCCCAAGCTGTAATTCGTTCACCCAACATGCTATTTATCTTATGGGAGAGACACCACTAGTGAACTGTGGACCCCGGTCCATTCTTTACATCTGAAATACAATCTATCGCAAACTCGTTCTTTACTTGTTCTTCGCAAACAAACATCATCTTCCACACTATACATTTAATCCTTTGTTTACGAGCAAGCCGGTGAGATTGACAACCTCACTCGTTAAGTTGGGGCAAAGTATTGTGATTGTGTTGTGCGGGTTCCACGTTGGCGCCGGAATCCCCGGTGTTGCGCCGCACTACACTCCGCCACCAACAACCTTCACGTGTTCCTTGACTCCTACTGGTTCGATAACCTTGGTTTCTTACTGAGGGAAAACTTGCTGCTGTACGCATCACACCTTCCTCTTGGGGTTCCCAACAGACGTGTGTCAACTACACGCCAGCAATAAGCCTAGCATGTACAGACATGGTCTCGGAACACGGAATACCGAAAGGTAGAGCATGAGTCATATGAATGATATAATGAACACTTTGAGTGTTTGCCTTTGAAGCTACATCTTTTCTCGTGAAGATCGGACTTGGTGTAGTGGATTTGGTTCGTGTGATCACTAAGACAATGTGAGGGATGTTGTTTTGAGTGGGAGTTCACCTAGTTAATTTAAGAATTAAAATTGAACTCAATTTATCATAAACTTAGTCTAAACTCTTTGCAAATATGGTGTAGATCATGGCGGCCCCCTCCATCAATTTTAACCAGTTTCCTAGAGAAAGAAAAGCTTAAAAGAAATGGTAGCAACTTCACTAACTGGTTGCGTCATGTGAGGATTTTCCTCACTGGTGGAAACCTGCAATATGTGCTCGATGCACCGCTAGGTGCCCCACCTGCAGAAACTGAAATCGATGAAGTAAAGAATGTTTACGAGACTCAGAAAACTCAGTACTCCCAAGTTCAGTGTGCCATCCTGTGCAGCCTAGAGGCAGAGCTCCAAAAGCGTTTTGAGCACCACGACCCCTGTGAGCTAGTCCGTGAGCTCAAAGCTATCTCTGAAACTCATGCGTCCGTGGAAAGCTATGAGGCCTCGAAACATTTCTTTGGATGCATGATGGAAGAGGGTAGCTCCGTTAGCGAGCACGTGCTCAAGATGTCTGGGCACGCGAAGAAGCTCAGTGACTTGGGGATTGTGATTCCTAACCAGCTGGGTGTTCATCGTGTACTCCAATCACTGCCACCTAGTTACAAGAACTTTGTGATGAACTACAACATGCAGAACATGAACAATGAGTTTGATGCGTGCAGTCGACACGTCCGTTGGGAACCCCAAGAGGAAGGTGTGATGCGTACAGTAGCAAATTTTCCCTCAGAAAGAAACCAAGGTTTATCGAACCAGTAGGAGCCAAGAAGCACGTTGAAGGTTGATGGCGGAAGAGTGTAGTGCGGCGCAACACGAGGGATTCCGGCACCAACGTGGAACCTGCACAACACAATCACAGAACTTTGCCCCAACGTAACAGCGAGGTTGTCAATCTCACCGGCTTGCTGTAAACAAAGGATTAGATGTATAGTGTGGATGATGATGGTTGTTTGCGAAGAACAGTAAAGAACAATTGCAGCAGTTTGTATTTCAGATGTAAAGAATAGGACCGGGGTCCACAGTTCACTAGCGGTCTCTCTCCCATAAGATAGCAGATGTTGGGTGAACAAATTACAGTTGGGCAATTGACAAATAAAGAAGGCATAACAACGCACATACATATATCATGATGAGTACTATGAGATTTAATCGGGGCATTACGACAAAGTACATAGACCGCTATCCAGGATGCATCTATGCCTAAAAAGTCCACCTTCAGGTTATCATCCGAACCCCTTCCAGTATTAAGTTGTAAACAACAGTTAATTGCATTAAGTATGGTGCGTAATGTAATCAACACAAATATACTTAGACAAAGCATCGATGTTTTAACCCTAGTGGCAACAGCACATCCACAACCTTAGAACTTTCTGTCACTGTCCCAGATTTAATGGAGGCATGAACCCACTATCGAGCATAAATACTCCCTCTTGGAGTCACAAGTATCAACTTAGCCAGAGCCTCTACTAGCAACGGAGAGCATGCAAGAACATAAATAACATATATGATAGATTGATAATCAGCTTGACATAGTATTCAATATTCATCGGATCTCAACAAACACAACATGAAGGGTTACAAATAGATGATCTTGATCATGATAGGCAGCTCACAAGATCTAACATGATAGCACAATGGGGAGAAGACGACCATCTAGCTACTGATATGGACCCATAGTCCAGGGGTGAACTACTCACACATCGATCCGGAGGCGATCATGGCGATGAAGAGATCTCCGGGAGATGATTCCCCTCTCCGGCAGGGTGCCGGAGGCGATCTCCTGAATCCCCCGAGATGGGATTGGCGGCGGCGGCGTCTCAGTAAGGTTTTCCGTATCGTGGCTCTCGGTACGGGGGTTTCGCGACGGAGGCTTTAAGTAGGCGGAAGGGCAGGTCAAGAGGCGCCACGGGGGCCCCACACAACAGGGCTGCGCGGGCCCCTTGCTGGCCGCGCCGCCCTGTTGTGGCGGCGCCTCGTGGCCCCACATCGTGACTCCTTCGGTCTTCTGGAAGCTTTGTGCAAAAATAGGACCCTGGGCGTTGATTTCGTCCAATTCCGAGAATATTTCCTTACTAGGATTTCTGAAACCAAAAACAGCAGAAAACGACAGAATCGGCTCTTTGGCATCTCGTCAATAGGTTAGTGCCGGAAAATGCATAAATATGACATATAATGTGTATAAAACATGTGAGTGTCATCATAAAAGTAGCATGGAACATAAGAAATTATAGATACGTTTGGGACGTATCAAGCATCCCCAAGCTTAGTTCCTACTCGCCCTCGAGTAGGTAAACGATAACAAAGATAATTTTGAAGTGACGTGCTATCATAATCTTGATCATACTATTGTAAAGCATATGAGATGAATGCAGCGATTCGAAGCAATGATGAAGATAATGAGTAAACAAATGAATCATATAGCAAAGACTTTTCATGAATAATACTTTCAAGACAAGCATCAATAAGACTTGCATAAGAGTTACTCATAAAGCAATAAATTCAAAGTAAAGGCATTGCAGCAACACAAAGGAAGATTAAGTTTCAGCGGTTGCTTTCAACTTCAACATATTTATCTCATGGATAATTGTCAACATAAAGCAATATAACAAGTGCAATAAGTAAACATGTAAGAATCAATGCACACAGTTGATACAAGTGTTTGCTTCTAAGATAGAAAGAATAGGGAAACTGACTCAACAATAAAGTAGAAGATAGGCCCTTCGCAGAGGGAAGCATTGATTACTATATTTGTGCTAGAGCTTTTCATTTTGAAAACAAGAAACAATTTTGTCAACGGTAGTAATAAAGCATATGTGTTATGTATAAGATATCTTATAAGTTGCAAGCCTCATGCATAGTTTACTAATAGTGCTCGCACCTTGTCCTAATTAGCTTGGGTTAACACGGATTATCATTGCATAGCATATGTTTCAACCAAGTGTCACAAAGGGGTACCTCTATGCCGCTCGTACAAAGGTCTAAGGAGAAAGTTCGCATTGGATTTCTCGCTTTTGATTATTCTCAACTTAGACATCCATACTGGGACAACATAGACAACAGATAATGGACTCCTCTTTAATGCATAAGCATTCAACAACACTTAATATTCTCATAAGAGATTGAGGATTAGCTGTCCACACTGAAACTTCCACCATGAATCATGGCTTTAGTTAGCGGCCCAATGTTCTTCTCTAACAGTATGCATACTCAAACCATTTGATTGTGAGAACCTCCCTTACTTCAGACAAGACGAACATGCATAGCAACTCACATGATATTCAACAAAGGTAAAAGAGTTGATGGCGTCCCCAGAAAACATGCTTACTGCTCAACAAGCAACTTATTAAGAAATAAAACACATAAGTACATATTCTTCACCACGATAGTTTTTAAGCTATTTTATCCCATGAGCTATATATTGCAAAGGTAAAGAATAGAAATTTTAAAGGTAGCACTCAAGTAATGTACTTTGGAATGGCGGAGAAATACCATGTGGTAGGTAGGTATGGTGGACACAAATGGCATAGTATTTGGCTCAAGGATTTGGATGCACGAGAAGAATTCCTCTCAATACAAGGCTAGGCTAGCAAGGTTGTTTGAAGCAAACTCAAGTATATAAAAGGTGCAGCAAAGCTCACATATGAACATATTGTAGCTATTATAAGACTTTACATTGTCTCCTTGTTGTTCAAACACCTCAACCAGAAAATATCTAGACTCTAGAGATCAATCATGCAAACCAAATTTTAACAAGCTCTATGTAGTTATTCATTAATGAGTACAAGGTACATGATGCAAGAGCTTAAACAAGATCTATATGAGCACAACGTACAATTGCCAAGTATCACATTATTCAAGATATTAAATCATTTACCACATGCGGCATTTTCCGTTTCCAACCATATAGCAATGAATGAAGTAGTTCAAATTTCGCAATGAACATTAAAGATGAAGCTAAGAACACATGTGTTCATACGAAACAGCGGAGCGTGCCTCTCTCCTAAACAAATAATGCTAGGATCCGATTTATTCAAACAAAAACAAAAACAAAAACAAACATATGCTCCAAGTAAAGCACATAAGATGTGACGGAATAAAAATATAGTTTCACTAGAGGAACCTGATAAGTTGTCGATGAAGAAGGGATGCCTTGGGCATCCCCAAGCTTAGATGCTTGAGTCTTCTTAAAATATGCAGGGATGAACCACGGGGGCATCCCCAAGCTTTGACTTTTCACTCTTCTTGATCATATTGTATCATCCCCTCTCTTGACCCTTGAAAACTTCCTCCACACCAAACTCGAAACAAACTCATTAGAGGGTCAGTGCATAATTCATATATTCAGAGGTGACATAATCATTCTTAACACTTCTGGACATTGCACAAAGCTACTGAAAGTTAATGGAACAAAGAAATCCATCTAACATAGCAAAAGAGGCAATGCGAAATAAAAGGCAGAATCTGTCAAAACAGAACACTTCGTAAAGACGAATTTTAAAGTGGCACCAGACTTGCTCAGATGAAAATGCCCAAATTGAATGAAAGTTGCGTACATATCTGTGGATCACGCACGTAAATTGGCAGATTTTTTGATTTTTCTACAGAGACTACTGCTCAAATTCGTGACAGCAAGAAATCTGTTCCTGCGCAGCAATCCAAATCTAGTATTGGCTTTACTATCAAAGACTTTACTTGGCACAACAATGCATTAAAATAAAGATAAGGAGAGGTTGCTACAGTAGTAAACAACTTCCAAGACTCAAATATAAAATAAAGTGCAGAAGTAAAATAAAACATGGGTTATCTCCCAAGAAGTGCTTTCTTTATAGCCATTAAGATGGGCTCAGTAATTTTAATGATGCACTCACAAGAAATAAGAGTTGAAGAAAAAGAGAGCATAAAAAAGCAAGTATGGAACAAATTTAAGCCTAACCCACTTCCTATGGAAAGGAATCTTGTACACAAATAAATTCATGAAGAACAAAATGACAAGCATAGGAAGATAAAACACAAGTAATTTCAAAATTTTCAGCATATAGAGGGAAAACTTAATATTATTAAGATGCATATAACCATGTTTCCCTCTCTCATAATAACTTTCAGTGGCATCATGAACAAACTCAACAATATAACTATCACATAAAGCATTCTTATTCACATGCATAAAAGTATCATTACTCTCCACATAAGCATAGTCATTCTTATTAATTGTAGTGGGAGCAAATTCAACAAGGTAGCTATCATTATCACCATAATCATCAAATATAGGAGGCATAGTATAATCATAATTAATTTTCTCCTCAATAGTAGGTGGATGATAGACATCATTGTAATCATCATATATAGGAGGTAAAGTATCATCAAAGTAAATTTTCTCCTCCATGCTTGGGGGACTAAATATCATGCTCATCAAAACCAGCTTCCCCAAGCTTAAATTCTTCCATAGCATTAGCAACAATGGTGTTCAAAGCATTCATACTAATAACATTGACATTATCATGCATATAAAGTTCCATAGGTTTTTTAATTTTCTCTTCAAACACCTCATGTCCTAACTCAAGATAAATACTATAAAGATCTCTAATATTTTTGTTGTTCTCCATTAACCCTAACTAGTGAAATCACACAACTTAGTGTTCTCAGGAGTATTCATTTTAGCAGTAGTAAATAAAGCAAACTAAATAAAGTAAATGCAAGTTAATTTTTTTTTGTTCTTAATATGGAGAACAAGACAGTAAATAAAGTAAAGCTAGCAACTAATTTTTTTGTGTTTTTGATATAAGAAGCAAACAAAGCAGTAAATAAAGTAAAGCAAAACAAAGCAAGACAAAAACAAAGTAAAGAGATTGGAAGTGGAGACTCCCCTTGCAGCGTGTCTTGATCTCCCCGGCAACGGCGCCAGAAAAAGAGCTTGTTGCCGTGGGAGGCAATTCTATGTGGTGTAACTTTTCTTCAGATCCCCGGCAACAGCGCCAGAAAAAGAGCTTGCTGGCGTGCAGTTGATGGTAGTAATATTGCAGGAAGCAAAGATGCAGTAAAACAGTAAACAAGCGATGATTGCAGTATTTGGAAACAAGGCCTAGGGATCATACTTTCACTAGTGGACACTCTCAACATTGATCACATAAATAAATAAGTTCTCTTCCTTTGTGCTACATATACTCTTGTTTGATAATGAACACCATTCGTTGTGTAGGGCTACAAGAGCACCTCAATGCCGGAGTTAACAAGCTCCACAACATTCGACATTCATATTTAAGTAACCTTTAGAGCATAATAGATCTTTGCAATTTAAACCGAGTACTAACATAGCATGCACACCTGTCACCATCACACTATGAAGGGGGAATAAATCACATCAATACTATCATAGTAATAATTAACTCCATAACCTACAAGAGATTATGATCATAACCTACGCCAAGTACTACACGATGCACACACTGTCACCATTACACCGTGAAGGAGGAATAGACTACTTTAATAACATCACAAGAGTAGCACATAGACTAATAGTGATACAAAACTCATATGAATCTCAATCATGTAAGGCAGCTCATGAGATCATTGTATTGAAGTACATAGGAGAGAGATTAACCACATAGCTACCGGTACAGCCCTTAGCCTCGATGGAGAACTACTCCCTCCTCATGGGGGACAGCAGCGTTGATGAAGATGGCGGTGGTGTCGATGGAGATGCCTTCCGGGGGCACTTCCCCGTCCCGGCGGCGTGCCGGAACAGAGACTCCTATCCCCCAGATCTTGGCTTCGCGATGGCGGCGGCTCTGTAAGGTTTTCCGTATCGTGGCTCTCGGTACTGGGGGTTTCGCGACGGAGGCTTTAAGTAGGCGGAAGGGCAGGTCAAGAGGCGCCACGGGGGCCCCACACAACAGGGCCGCGCGGGCCCCTTGCTGGCCGCGCCGCCCTGTTGTGGAGGCGCCTCGTGGCCCCACTTCGTGACTCCTTCGGTCTTCTGGAAGCTTCGTGCAAAAATAGGACCCTCGGCGTTGATTTCGTCCAATTCCGAGAATATTTCCTTACTAGGATTTCTGAAACCAAAAACAGCAGAAAACAACGAATCGGCTCTTTGGCATCTCGTCAATAGGTTAGTGCCGGAAAATGCATAAATATGACATATAATGTGTATAAAACATGTGAGTATCATCATAAAAGTAGCATGGAACATAAGAAATTATAGATATGTTTGCGACGTATCAGAGTTACCTGAACTCTTCTCCATGCTGAAATCTGCTGAGGTGGAGATACAGAAAGAGCACCAAGTGTTGATGGTCAACAAGACCACTAGTTTCAAGAAGTAGGGCAAGCCTAACAACAAGGACAACTTCAAGAAGGGCGGCAACAAAGCTGTTGCGCCTCCTGAGAAGCCCAAGGCTGGCCCTAAGCCTGATACTGTGTGCTTTTACTGCAAGGAGAAGGGGCACTGGAAGCGCAATTGCTCCACATACTTGGCTGATCTGAAGAGCGGCCTCATCAAGAATAAAGGTATATTTGATATACATGTTATTGATGTATATCTTATTGGTAATCGTAGTAGTGCCTGGGTATTTGATACTGGTTCGGTTGCTCACATTTGTAACTCGAAACAGGAACTGCGGAATAAACGAAGCCTAGCGAGGGACGAGGTGACGATGCGCGTTGGAAATGGATCCAAGGTCGATGTGATCGCCGTCGGCATGCTCCCTCTACATCTACCTTCGGGATTAGTTTTAAGCCTTAATAATTGTTATTTGATGTCTGCGTTGAGCATGAACATTATATCTGGATCTTGTTTAATGCAAGACGGTTATTCGTTTAAGTCAGAGAATAATGGTTGTTCTATTTATATGAATAATATCTTTTATGGTCATGCGCCTGAGATGAATGGTTTATTCTTGTTAAATCACGATAGTAGTGATACACATGTTCATAACATTGATGCTAAGAGAATTAAATTGAATGATAATTCTACTTATATGTGGCACTGTCGTCTTGGTCATATTGGAGTGAAGCGCATGAAGAAACTCCATTCCGATGGACTTCTTGAGTCACTTGACTTTGAGTCACTTAATAGATGCGAAGCATGTCTAATGGGAAAAATGACTAAGACTCCATTCTCTGGTACAATGGAGCGAGCTACAGACTTGTTGGAAATCATACATACCGATGTGTGCGGACCAATGAGTGTAGCATCGCGCGGTGGTTATCGTTATGTTCTAACCTTCACGGATGATCTGAGTAGATATGGGTATATTTACTTTATAAAACATAAATCCGAAACTTTTGAGAAGTTTAAGGAATTCCAAAGTGAAGTAGAAAATCAACGTAACAAGAAGATTAAGTTTTTGCATTCTGATCGCGGAGGCGAATATCTGAGTTATGAGTTTGGCATGCATTTAAAGAAATGTGGAATACTTTCACAGTTGACACCGCCGGGAACACCACAGTGCAATGGTGTGTCCGAACGTCGTAATCGAACTCTCTTAGATATGGTTCGTTCTATGATGTTGTTATCACCAGATTTTGGCTAAATCAGGAGGTGGGCCGCGATCAAGATGGGCTTGGAAGATTACACGTGGAAGATCTCTGAAGCGGCCTTGCTCGGTGAAGTTGGGCCAGATTGCCCATGTATCTTTAATTACAATAGATTGTATCTAGATTAAAAGTTAGAGTTTATCTCGTGCACGGTTTAGTGCACGCCCACATTAGAAAGTCCGCTGGACTATAAATATGTATCTAGGGTTTATGGAATAAACAACAACCAACGTTCAACCACAAACAAATCTCGGCGCATCGCCAACTCCTTCGTCTCGAGGGTTTCTACCGGTAAGCACCATGCTGCCTAGATCGCATCTTGTGATCTAGGCAGCACAAGCCTGCCCACGTTGTTCATGCGTTGCTCGTATCGAAGCCTTTTTGATGGCGAGCAACGTAGTTATCTTAGACATGTTAGGGTTAGCATTGTTCTTCATATTACATGCTATCGTAGTGCAACCCTTGCATGTCTAGCCGCCCTTACACCTATCTTAGGTGTAGGGGCGGCACCCCGCTTGATCATAGTTTAGTAGATCTGATCCGTTACGGTTGCTCCTTGTTTCATCAAGGATTAGTTTAACATCCGCAATAGTTAGGCCTTACAAAGGGTTGGAGGATCCAGCGGCGTGTAGGGTGGCGTTTGCTAGCCCTAGAAAGGATGTTCCGAGGATCAACCTCGTGTTGGTTTTTAGGCCCTGTCTAGGATCGGCTTACGGTCACCGTGCGCGAGCGCGAGGCCCAATCGTGAGTAAGATGATCCGATTATGCGGTGAAAACCCTAAATCGTCATAGATCTCATTAGCTTTACCTTGATCAAGCAGGACCACCATATATTCGGACACCCCGTCCAGATCATGGGTGGATCGGCTCTTTGAGCCGATTCACGAGATAACCCGAGAGCCGATCGAGGCTCGTATTTAACGTTTACGTGTGTGCCCTGCAGGAAACTAAACGAGGCATCATCCACACCTTCCCGACCGGGTATAGGTCGGGTGGCACGCCCTTGTGATAAACATCGGACGTGCGACCGGGAGGCTTTGCGGGCCGTCGCTCCGAGGGACCGGGGCCAACCGCAGCCCTAGTTGTTCCCGGCTCTACCGTGTTGCCCGTCTCTCGCCCGCCGGGGGTTTCGACGTCAACACATTCTCGGCACGCCCGGTGGGACCGCCTTCGACATCCACAACATCGCCATCTACATCCGAGATGGCGGAAGACACTCCGGTCAAGTACGAGGATCCGCCCGATGAGCTCAAGAAGAAGCATGACGAAATCAAGGCAGTCCTCGAAGCCGAACTCATCGGCTCTTTCCACGAACCCGCTCCCGGGGCCAACCAGGACACTTGTTCGACATCAACATGGTAGAACTTGGGTACCGCCCCGGTAAGGGTAGTGATGAGGGCAGCTGCTCTCATAGCGAGAGTGAAGAAGGAGCCAACCCACGCAACCAGCTCCGACACCGCCACCAAGTCCCGGTGATGATCAAGATGGAGGCCGATTCTAGCGATCGGACCGTATTATCCGCGCCGCCCGCTCTCCCGCATTTGGCGTCGACCTCACAGGGGACGGAAAGCTGGGGTATGGGTTCACCTCGGCCGATGAGCTGGAGGAAGTCGACATCGGCCATGGGGACAAGCCGCGACCAACTTTCATCAGCAAGAAGTTGGATCCACAGCTCAGGAGCCAGATGATTGCTCCGTTGAAAGAATACCCGGATTGCTTCGCATGGGACTATACAGAGATGCCTGGTTTAGACGAAGCATCATCGAACATCGGCTCCCTCTTAAGAAAGGATTTCGGCCGTTCCGAGCAACGAGCACGTCGGATGAGAGCCGAAATTCGGAGGAGGTCAAGAAAGAAATCGAGAAGATGTTGGCCGCCGGGTTCATCAGGCCATGCAGGTATGCTGAGTGGATCTCCAGCATCGTGCCTGTAGAGAAGAAGGATGGCCGATGGCGTGTGGCCATCGATTTCAGAGATCTCAACAGAGCCACCCCCAAGGACGAATATCCAATGCCTGTGGCAGAGACACTGATCAATGCAGCTGCTGGCCACAAGGTGTTAAGCTTCATGGATGGCAACGCCGGCTACAATCAAATCTTCATGGCTCCAGAAGACATACACAAGACCGCATTCAGAGTACCAGGGGCGGTAGGCTTGTTTGAATATGTAGTGATGACCTTTGGATTGAAGAATGCTGGTGCAACGTACCAACGAGCTATGAACTATATATTTCATTGATCGGTAAGTTGGTGGAAATCTATATCGACGACGTCGTAGTCAAATCTGTTTCCATGGAGGGACACTTGGATGATTTACGGCGCGTCCTAGACCGAACTCGGAAGTTCGGACTGAGAATGAACCCGAAGAAGTGTGCCTTCGGTGTGACGGCCGGTCGGTTCCTAGGTTTCCTGGTTCATGAACGAGGAATCGAAATCGGCCTGAAGAGTCAAGAGGCGGTGCGCACCATGCAGCCGCCCACCACGAAGAAGGAGCTCCAGCGTCTCATTGGCAAGATCAATTTTGTCCGACGATTCATCTCCAATCTGTCGGGACGAATCGAGCCATTTATGGCGCCGGTGAAGACCAAGTCCGACGACGAATTTCACCGGGGGGCGAACAGCGAGCAGGCGTTCGATGAAATTAAAAGGTATCCGACGACGCCGCCCGTGCTAGTTCCGCCCCGACAAGACAAGCCGTTCTACATCTACCTATCGGTGGCCGACACGTCCATCGCCTCGGTGGTGGTGCAACTCCACGAAGGCGTCGAAAGGGTCGTTTTCTACCTCAGCAGAAGGATGTTGGACGCGGAGACGAGGTATCCTGAGGTCGAGAAACTGTGCCTCTGCCTGTTCTTTACCTGCACCAAGCTGCATCACATCCTCTTAACGGCAGAGATCTTCGTCATCTGCAAGTCAGATGTTTTCAAGCACATGCTGTCGGCCCCTGTGTTGAAAGGCCTACTGGGTAAGTGGATGTTTGCGTTGTCAGAATTCGATCTCCGGTACCAGCCTGCGAAAGCAGTCAAAGGGCAAGCGTTGGCCGATCTCATAGCTGAGCGAATCAGTACCAATATAGCAGCACTATCCATACGTGCATGGGCTATGTTCTTCGATGGATCGGCTTGCGATGATGGTTGTGGCATCGGTATTCTGCTCGTGTCGCCTCGGGGGGCAGAGTACTCTTTCTCCATCAGATTATCTACCCCTTGTACTAACAATGTGGCAGAGTATGAGGCAGTACGTAAGGGGATGGAATTGCTACTAGAAGCCGGGGCATAGCGATGAGAGCTTTTGGAGACTCTAAGTTGGTGATTAACCAGCTCACGGATGAATACAAGTGCGAAAGTGAAACACTTTTCCCATATTGGATGGAATGCCGTGAGTTGATGACACAATTTCGGTACATCAACTTTAATTGGGTCCCAAGAGCCCAAAACACCGAGGCCAACAATCTCGCACAAATGGCGTCGGGCTATATAGACACCCCTGAAGGGTCGGAAGTCCAGGTGCAATTCCTGGAACAGGATGATTGGAGAGCCGAGATCTTCAATTATTTAAAAGATTCGGCTCGGGGGGCACCCAAACGGATAAGATACAAAGCCATGAAGTATGTCCTCATAGGAGACGATCCGTTCTACGGGACGTTGGAAGGGTTATTACTCAAGTGCTCGGGACCAACCGAGTCTAATCGGCTCTTACATGAGGTGCACGAAGGCGCCGTGGAACTCATCGGTCGGCTCACAAGATGAAGTGGCTAGTCGGGCGCTCGGGGTTTTATTGGCCCACCATGCTTGAGGA
The DNA here is from genome assembly GCF_022539505.1 of Lolium rigidum. Classification (NCBI taxonomy): domain Eukaryota; kingdom Viridiplantae; phylum Streptophyta; class Magnoliopsida; order Poales; family Poaceae; genus Lolium; species Lolium rigidum. The sequence goes on along the minus strand of NC_061513.1, from coordinate 347,652,119 downwards.
CTGCTTCAATTACTATAAGGGGTGCCAAGCATGCCGGATGTTTGGGAAGATTCGGATGGTGCCGGCATCGGCGATGAACCCTATCATCAAGCCTTGGCCGTTCCGGGGTGGGGCATGGATATGATCGGCAAAATCCATCCGGCGTCGAGTAAAAAACATGAGTGGATTTTGGCCATCACGGACTACTTCACCAAGTGGGTGGAAGCCGTCCCTATGAAGAAGGTGAAGTCGGAAGATGTGATTCAGTTTGTGAAAGAACACGTGATTCATAGGTTCGGGATTCCCCAAACTATCACGACCGATGGAGGTTCGGTCTTTGTTTCTAAAGAATTCAGGAAATTCTCCGATGACATGGGGATTAAACTGATCCGGTCATCTCCGTACTATGCTTAGGCTAATGGGCAAGCTGAAGCGTCCAACCAGAGTTTAATCAAGCTGATCAAGAGAAAGATTGATGAGAACCCTAGGGATTGGCACGAGAAGTTATCAGAAGCATTATGGGCCTACCGCATGTCGTGCCATGGAGCTATAAAGACTTCGCCGTACCAGCTTGTCTATGGACAGGAAGCCGTATTACCTTGGGAAATTACGGCTGGATCAAGACGTGTCACGTTTCGGAATGATCTGACAGCGGAAGAATATGCAGCTTTGATGAGTGACACTATTGAGGACGCAACAGAACTTAGGCTTTGGTCATTGGAGAAGATTAAGGAGAACAAAGCCGGGGTAGCTCGTGCCTACAATAAGATGGTTAGACCAAAGGAGTTTCAAGTTGGTGATCCGGTATGGGAAGTCTGTGTTGCCGTTAGGAACCGGGGACAAGGCATATGGCAAGTGGTCTCCTAATTGGCACGGTCCGTACAAAGTCGTCCGGGCCTTGAAAGGTAATGCATATATGTTGGAAGAGTTGGACGGACGAAGTTCCCGATGGCCGTCAATGGTCAACACCTCAAGAAGTATTTCCCAAGCATGTGGGATGATGGGCAGTAAGGTATGGAGGCCGATTTTGAATCGGCCGATAAAAAAAAAATCAAAAAATTCTGAGCACAGCCGATGCAGCAGTCATCGACTTAAGGATATAAAAGCCGATGCATGGCCATCGACTCAAGAGGTATACATGGACGTGCAAATCAGGTTAGGGAAGGAGCTGATCTGACCTGCAAGAAGTGGATTGAAGAGGCTCGGGGGGCAGCTCGCCCTAAAATATCTTTGTTTCGGAGAGCCGATTTCGTTGGAATCGGCTAGTTCCATATTAATCATTTGGAAGCCAAGGGTAACATTTGTGGCTAGTTCATCACTATTCTCGTCTTGGGTGAGGCTCGGGGGGCAACTCGTCTGAAGAGGTATCAGCTTTAGTGTCCAAGCTGATTCAGCGACAGTTCCAGGGCCCTTGTAAAGACACATGCTCACGGCTAAACCCATGGCTTACTGCGAGTGGCGGTATTATTATCATCGGTCATACCGGCTAATCTGGGGAGGTGACTGAATTGACCTGTTTCGCAGATTTATCGTGAGAGACCGATGCGTTGCCATCGGTCATTGGACGTTGATTGGGCTAACGGTCGACAAAGTCAGATGAGGAAGAATCAGTTGAATCAGCACACAGGACATCGGCAAAATCAAAAGAAGTTTTCATTGATAATAAAATTTCTTACAAGGAGAAGCCGATTGTTCAACAAGAGGGAACGGATTACTACCTACCAGCTCTATGCTAGTAAATCCCTACTCTAAGGGCTCGTTCGTTGTCTTCGCCGTCACTAAGGTGGCTGTCGCCGTTGCTGTCGTCGGCGAGTTCCTCGTGGCTGCTACTGTGACCTTCAGCAGAGGCCTCTTCCTCGTCATCATCATCGTCCTCGTCTGACCAAGCCCAGCCCCGGATACGCTTTGGTGGTGGTTCGTCGGAGGGGTGTCATCCGCAATAGTTAGGCCTTACACGAGGTTGATCCTCGGAACATCCTTTCTAGGGCTAGCAAACGCCACCCTACACGCCGCTGGATCCTCCAACCCTTTGTAAGGCCTAACTATTGCGGATGTTAAACTAATCCTTGATGAAACAAGGAGCAACCGTAACGGATCAGATCTACTAAACTATGATCAAGCGGGGTGCCGCCCTACACCTAAGATAGGTGTAAGGGCGGCTAGACATGCAAGGGTTGCACTACGATAGCATGTAATATGAAGAACAATGCTAACCCTAACATGTCTAAGATAACTACGTTGCTCGCCATCAAAAAGGCTTCGATACGAGCAACGCATGAACAACGTGGGCAGGCTTGTGCTGCCTAGATCGCAAGATGCGATCTAGGCAGCATGGTGCTTACCGGTAGAAACCCTCGAGACGAAGGAGTTGGCGATGCGCCGAGATTTGTTTGTGGTTGAACGTTGGTTGTTGTTTATTCCATAAACCCTAGATACATATTTATAGTCCAGCGGACTTTCTAATGTGGGCGTGCACTAAACCATGCACGAGATAAACTCTAACTTTTAATCTAGATACAATCTATTGTAATTAAAGATACATGGGCAATCTGGCCCAACTTCACCGAGCAAGGCCGCTTCAGAGATCTTCCACGTGTAATCTTCCAAGCCCATCTTGATCGCGGCCCACCTCCTGATTTAGCCAAAATCTGGTGATAACACATGCCCCCCCTGGTTTTGGCAATGATAATTCCAAAACCACTCTGTTTTCTGGCGAGACGAAGGAGCTGGATCCATGCTTAGAATGTGTTGACGTCAGAAACCCCCTGGCGGGCAGAGACGGGCAACACGGTAGAGCCGGGAACAACTAGGGCTGCGGCTGGCCCCAGTCCCTCAGAGCGACGGCCCGCAAAGCCTCCTGGTCGCACGTCCGATGTTTATCACAAGGGCGTGCCACCCGACCTATACCCGGTCGGGAAGGTGTGGATGATGCCTCGCTTAGTTTCCTGCAGGGCACACACGTAAACGTTAAATACGAGCCTCGATCGGCTCTCAGGTTATCCTGTGAATCGGCTCAAAGCCGATCCACCCATGATCCGGACGGGGTGTCCAAATATATGGTGGTCCTGCTTGATCAAGGTAAAGCTAATGAGATCCACGACGATTTAGGGTTTTCACCGCATAATCGGATCATCCTACTCACGATTGGGCCTCGCGCTCGCGCATGGTGACCGTAAGCCGATCCTAGACAGGGCCTAAAAACCAACACGAGGTTGATCCCCGGAACATCCTTTCTAGGGCTAGCAAACGCCACCCTACACGCCGCTGGATCCTCCAACCCTTTGTAAGGCCTAACTATTGCGGATGTTAAACTAATCCTTGATGAACCAAGGAGCAACCGTAACGGATCAGATCTACTAAACTATGATCAAGCGGGGTGCCGCCCCTACACCTAAGATAGGTGTAAGGGCGGCAAGACATGCAAGGGTTGCACTACGATAGCATGTAATATGAAGAACAATGCTAACCCTAACATGTCTAAGATAACTACGTTGCTCGCCATCAAAAAGGCTTCGATACGAGCAACGCATGAACAACGTGGGCGAGCTTGTGCTGCCTAGATCGCAAGATGCGATCTAGGCAGCATGGTGCTTACCGGTAGAAACCCTCGAGACGAAGGAGTTGGCGATGCGCCGAGATTTGTTTGTGGTTGAACGTTGGTTGTTGTTTATTCCATAAACCCTAGATACATATTTATAGTCCAAATGGACTTTCTAATGTGGGCGTACACTAAACCGTGCACGAGATAAACTCTAACTTTTAATCTAGATACAATCTATTATAATTAACGATACATGGGCAATCTGGCCCAACTTCACCGAGCAAGGCCGCTTCACAGATCTTCCACGTGTAATCTTCCAAGCCCATCTTGTTCGCGGCCCACCTCCTGATTCAGCCAAAATCTGGTGATAACACATGCCCCCCTGGTTTTGGCAATGATAATTCCAAAACCACTGCTTTTTTTTCTTCGAAGGGTCATGTCGTTGCGAGCAGAACCGCCGCAATATTCTTCATCATGATGCCCTGTCTTTTCAGCCTTCTCTCGCCCAATTTGACAGACTTTAGCATCACCTCCTCGGAAACTGCAATAGCATTAAATTCTCACCGGATTTCTCATTATTTATCCGTGCCGACCGATTAGCTCTCTTCATCCCCTTCTTCCGTTCTAGATATCAGCACCCAAAACCCTCTTCTTCTCCGACCATGTCATCTTCTTCCTCCTCTTCCGCCTCTCTCCAATCCTTTTCCTCGAGCGAATTGGTTCCGGAGCACAACCGGATGGAGACGTACAACCGCCGGGCTCCCAAGCATTGGGACGAGGCGGAGTGGGACTTCGACTACGTGCCGGAGGGTGAAGACCTTGTCCGGTCGGATGGGGCCATGCCCCTAACCGATGGAGAAGATGACCTCCGGTACTCGGTCGACGGAGTACTGGAGGCGGAGAGCGACGACGACGACCCTCCCTTCCGGGGTAAATTCACCTCCGTCACCAAAGCAGAAGAGGACGACGAAGAAGAAGACGCCTCCTCCGACTTGAAGAAGGAACAGGAGGATGACACCTCCTCCGACGAACCACCACCAAAGCGTATCCGGGGCTGGGCTTGGTCAGACGAGGACGATGATGATGACGAGGAAGAGGCCTCTGCTGAAGGTCACAGTAGCAACCACGAGGAACTCGCCGACGACGACGAACGGCGACGGCCACCTTAGTGACGGCGAAGACAAGCAACAGCCCTTAGAGTAGGGATTCACTAGCATAGAGCTGGTAGGTAGTAATCCGTTCCCTCTTGTTGAACAATCGGCTTCTCCTTGTAAGAAATTTTATTATCAATGAAAACTTCTTTTGATTTTGCCGATGTCCCGTGTGCTCGATTCAGCCGATTCTTCCTCATCCGACTTTGTCGACCGTTAGCCCAATCAACGTCCAATGACCGATGGCAACGCATCGGTCTCTCACGATAAATCTGCGAAACAGGTCAATTCGAGTCACCTCCCCGCATTAGCCGGTATGACCGATGATAATAATACCGCCACTCGCGAGAAGCCGTGGGTTTAGCCGTGAGCAGGTGTCTTTACAAGGGCCCCGGAACTGTCGCTCGAATCAGCTTGGACACTAAAGCTGATACCTCTTCGAACGAGTTGCCCCCCGAGCCTCACCCAAGACGAGAATAGTGATGAACCAGCCACAAATGTTACCCTTGGCTTCCAAATGATTAATATGGAACTAGCCGATTCCAACGAAATCGGCTCTCCGAAACAAAGATATTTTAGGGCGAGCTGCCCCCCGAGCCTCTTCAATCCACTTCTTGCAGGTCAGATCAGCTCCTTCCCTAACCTGATTTGCACGTCCATGTATACCTCTTGAGTCGATGGCCATGCATCGGCTTTTATATCCTTAAGTCGATGACTGCTGCATCGGCTGTGCTCACGCCAATGGTACTCTGAATGCGGTCTGAATGCGGTCTTGTGTATGTCTTCTGGAGCCATGAAGATTTGATTGTAGCCGGCGTTGCCATCCATGAAGCTCAACACCTTGTGGCCAGCAGCTGCATTGATCAGTGTCTCTGCCACAGGCATTGGATATTCGTCCTTGGGGGTGGGTCTGTTGAGATCTCTGAAATCGATGGCCACACGCCATCGGCCATCCTTCTTCTCTACGGGCACGATATCGGAGATCCACTCGAGCATACTCGCATGGCTCGATGAACCCGGCGGCCAACATCTTCTCGATTTCTTTCTTGACCTCCTCCAGAATTTCGGCTCTCATCCGACGTGCTCGTTGCCGGAACGGCCGAAATCCTTTCTTAAGAGGGAGCCGATGTTCGATGATGCTTCCGTCTAAACCGAGCATCTCTCGTATAGTCCCATGCGAAGCAATCTGGGTATTCTTTCAACAGAGCAATCATCTGGCTCCTGAGCTGTGGATCCAACTTCTTGCTGATGAAAGTTGGTCGCGGCTTGTCCCCATGGCCGATGTCGACTTCCTCCAGCTCATCGGCCGAGGTGAACCCATGTCCCACCGGGCGTGCCAGAATGTGTTGACGTCAGATGAGAGCCGAAATTCTGGAGGAGGTCAAGAAAGAAATCGAGAAGATGTTGGCCGCCGGGTTCATCAGGCCACACGCCATCGGCCATCCTTCTTCTCTACAGGCACGATACTGGAGATCCACTCAGCATATGATCACCTCTGATCAAGCATCTCGGCGCATCAGCCCTAGTTGCTTGAAAGGTGTAGGAGCGGGTTTGGTCAAGTACGAGGATCTGCCTGATGAGCTCAAGAAGAAGCATGACGAAATCAAGGCAGTCCTCGAAGCCGAACTCATCGGCTCTTTCCACAGAACCCGCTCCCAGGGCCAACCAGGACACTTGTTCAGCATCAACATGGTAGAACTTGGGTACCGCCCTGGTAAGGGTAGTGATGAGGGCAGCTGCTCTCATAGCGAGAGTGAAGAAGGAGCCAACCCACGCAACCAGCTCCGACACTGCCACCAAGTCCTGGTGATGATCAAGATGGAGGCCGATTCTAGCGATCGGACCGTATTATCCGCGCCGCCCGCTCTCCCAGTATTTGGCGTCGACCTCACGGGGACGGAAAGCTGGGGTATGGGTTCACCTCGGCCGATGAGCTGGAGGAAGTCGACATCGGCCATGGGGACAAGCCGCGACCAACTTTCATCGGCAAGAAGTTGGATCCACAGCTCGGGAGCCGGATGATTGCTCTGCCGAAAGAATACCCGGATTGCTTCGCATGAGACTATACGGAGATGCCCGGGTTAGACGAAGCATCATCGAACATCGGCTCCCTCTTAAGAAAGGATTTCGGCCGTTCCAAGCAACGAGCACGTCGGATGAGAGCCGAAATTCGGAGGAGGTCAAGAAAGAAATCGAGAAGATGTTGGCCGCCGGGTTCATCGGGCCATGCGGGTATGCTGAGTGGATCTCCGAGTATCATGCCCGTAGAGAAGAAGGATGGCCGATGGCGTGTGGCCATCGATTTCGAAGATCTCAACAGAGCCACCCCCAAGGACGAATATGCAATGCCTGTGGCAGAGACACTGATCAATGCAGCTGCTGGCCACAAGGTGTTGAGCTTCATGGATGGCAACGCCGGCTACAATCAAATCTTCATGGCTCCGGAAGACATACACAAGACCGCATTCGGAGTACCAGGGGCGGTAGGCTTGTTTGAATATGTAGTGATGACCTTTGGATTGAAGAATGCTGGTGCAACGTACCAACGAGCTATGAACTATATATTTCACGATTTGATCGGTAAGTTGGTGGAAATCTATATCGACGACGTCGTAGTCAAATCTGTTTCCATGGAGGGACACTTGGATGATTTACGGCGCGTCCTAGACCGAACTCGGAAGTTCGGACTGAGAATGAACCCGAAGAAGTGTGCCTTCGGTGTGACGGCTGGTCAGTTCCTAGGTTTCCTGGTTCATGAACGAGGAATCGAAATCGGCCTGAAGAGTCAAGAGGCGGTGCGCACCATGCAGCCGCCCACCACGAAGAAGGAGCTCCAGGCGTCTCATTGGCAAGATCAATTTTGTCCGACGATTCATCTCCAATCTGTCGGGACGAATCGAGCCATTTATGGCGCCGGTGAAGACCAAGTCCGACGACGAATTTCACCGGGGGCGAACGGCAGCGGGCGTTCGATGAAATTAAAAGGTATCCGACGACGCCGCCCGTGCTAGTTCCGCCCCGACAAGACAAGCCGTTCTACATCTACCTATCGGTGGCCGACACGTCCATCGCCTCGGTGGTGGTGCAACCGCACGAAGGCGTCGAAAGGGTCGTTTTCTACCTCGGCGAAGGATGTTGGACGCGGAGACGAGGTATCCCGAGGTCGAGAAGCCGTGCCTCTGCTCGTTCTTTACCCGCACCAAGCCGCATCACATCCTTTTAACGGCGAGAGATCTTCGTCATCCGCAAGTCGGATGTTGTCAAGCACATGCTGTCGGCCCCTGTGTTGAAAGGCCGACTGGGTAAGTGGATGTTTGCGTTGTCAGAATTCGATCTCCGGTACCAGCCTGCGAAAGCAGTCAAAGGGCAAGCGTTGGCTGATCTCATAGCTGAGCGAATCAGTACCAATATAGCAGCACTATCCATACGTGCATGGGCTATGTTCTTCGATGGATCGGCTTGCGACGATGGTTGTGGCATCGGTATTCTGCTCGTGTCGCCTCGGGGGGCAGAGTACTCTTTCTCCATCAGATTATCTACCCCTTGTACTAACAATGTGGCAGAGTATGAGGCAGTACGTAAGGGGATGGAATTGCTACTAGAAGCCGGGCGAGAAGCAGTAGAGCTTTTTGGAGACTCTAAGTTGGTGATTAACCAGCTCACGGATGAATACAAGTGCGAAAGTGAAACACTTTTCCCATATTGGATGGAATGCCGTGAGTTGATGACACAATTTCGGTACATCAACTTTAATTGGGTCCCAAGAGCCCAAAACATCGAGGCCAACAATCTCGCACAAATGGCGTCGAGCTATATAGACACCCCTGAAGGGTCGGAAGTCCAGGTGCAATTCCTGGAACAGGATGATTGGAGAGCCGAGATCTTCAATTATTTAAAAGATTCGGCTCGGGGGGCACCCAAACGGATAAGATACAAAGCCATGAAGTATGTCCTCATAGGAGACGATCTGTTCTACAGGACGTTGGAAGGGTTATTACTCAAGTGCACGGGACCAACCGAGTCTAATCGGCTCTTACATGAGGTGCACGAAGGCGCTCGTGGAACTCATCGGCCGGCTCACAAGATGAAGTGGCTAGTCGGGCGCTCGGGGTTTTATTGGCCCACCATGCTTGAGGACTGCTTCAATTACTATAAGGGGTGCCAAGCATGCCGGATGTTTGGGAAGATTCGGATGGTGCCGGCATCGGCGATGAACCCTATCATCAAGCCTTGGCCGTTCCGGGGGTGGGGCATGGATATGATCGGCAAAATCCATCCGGCGTCGAGTAAAAAACATGAGTGGATTTTGGCCATCACGGACTACTTCACCAAGTGGGTGGAAGCCGTCCCTATGAAGAAGGTGAAGTCGGAAGATGTGATTCAGTTTGTGAAAGAACACGTGATTCATAGGTTCGGGATTCCCCAAACTATCACGACCGATGGAGGTTCGGTCTTTGTTTCTAAAGAATTCAGGAAATTCTGCAATGACATGGGGATTAAACTGATCCGGTCATCTCCGTACTATGCTCAGGCTAATGGGCAAGCTGAAGCGTCCAACCAGAGTTTAATCAAGCTGATCAAGAGAAAGATTGATGAGAACCCTAGGGATTGGCACGAGAAGTTATCAGAAGCATTATGGGCCTACCGCATGTCGTGCCATGGAGCTATAAAGACTTCGCCGTACCAGCTTGTCTATGGACAGGAAGCCGTATTACCTTGGGAAATTACGGCCGGATCAAAACGTGTCACGTTTCAGAATGATCTGACAGCGGAAGAATATGCAGCTTTGATGAGTGACACTATTGAGGACGCAACAGAACTTAGGCTTTGGTCATTGGAGAAGATTAAGGAGAACAAAGCCAGGGTAGCTCGTGCCTACAATAAGAAGGTTAGACCAAAGGAGTTTCAAGTTGGTGATCTGGTATGGGAAGCTGTGTTGCCGTTAGGAACCAGGGACAAGGCGTATGGCAAGTGGTCTCCTAATTGGCCCGGTCCGTACAAAGTCGTCCAGGCCTTGAAAGGTAATGCATATATGTTGGAAGAGTTGGACGGACAGAAGTTCCCAGTAGCCGTCAATGGTCAACACCTCAAGAAGTATTTCCCAAGCATGTGGGATGATGGGCAGTAAGGTATGGAGGCCGATTTTGAATCGGCCGATAAAAAAAAAATCAAAAAATTCTGAGCACAGCCGATGCAGCAGTCATCGACTTAAGGATATAAAAGCCGATGCATGGCCATCGACTCAAGAGATATACATGGACGTGCAAATCAGGTTAGGGAAGGAGCTGATCTCGACTCGCAAGAAGTGAATTGAAGAGGCTCGGCGGGCAGCTTGCCCTAAAATATCTTTGTCTCGGAGAGCCGATTTCGTTGGAATCGGCTAGTTCCATATTAATCATTTGGAAGCCAAGGGTAACATTTTTGGCTGGTTCATCACTATTCTCGTCTTGGGTGAGGCTCGGGGGGCAACTCGTCTGAAGAGGTATCAGCTTTAGTGTCCAAGCTGATTCAGCGACAGTTCCAGGGCCCTTGTAAAGACACCTGCTCACGGCTAAACCCACGGCTTACTGCGAGTGGCGGTATTATTATCATCGGTCATACCGGCTAATCTGGGGAGGTGACTGAATTGACCTGTTTCGCAGATTTATCGTGAGAGACCGATGCGTTGCCATCGGTCATTGGACGTTGATTGGGCTAACGGTCGACAAAGTCAGATGAGGAAAAATCAGCTGAATCAGCACACAGGACATCGGCAAAATCAAAAGAAGTTTTCATTGATAATAAAATTTCTTACAAGGAGAAGCCGATTGTTCAACAAGAGGGAACGGATTACTACCTACCAGCTCTATGCTAGTGAATCCCTACTCTAAGGGCTGTTGCTGTCTTCGCCGTCACTAAGGTGGCTGTCGCCGTTGCTGTCGTCGGCGAGTTCCTCGTGGCTGCTATTGTGACCTTCAGCAGAGGCCTCTTCCTCGTCATCATCATCGTCCTTGTCTGACCAAGCCCAGCCCCGGATACGCTTTGGTGGTGGTTCGTCGGAGGAGGTGTCATCCTCCTGTTCCTTCTTCAAGTCGGAGGAGGCGTCTTCTTCTTCGTCGTCCTCTTCTGCTTTGGTGACGGAGGTGAATTTACCCCGGAAGGGAGGGTCGTCGTCGTCGCTCTCCACCTCCAGTACTCCGTCGACCAGGTACCGGAGGTCATCTTCTCCATCGGTTAGGGGCATGGCCCCATCTGACCAGACAAGGTCTTCACCCTCCGGCACGTAGTCGAAGTCCCACTCCCGCCTGTCCCAATGCTTGGGAGCCCGGCGGTTGTACGTCTCCATCTGGTTGTGCTCTGGAACCAATTCGCCTGAGGAAAAGGATTGGAGAGAGGCGGAAGAGGAGGAAGAAGATGACATGGCTGGAGAAGAAGAGGGTTTTGGGTGCTGATATCTAGAACAGAAGAAGGGGATGAAGAGAGCTAATCGGTCGGCACGGATAAATAATGAGAAATCTGGTGGGAATTTAATGCTATTGCAGTTTCCGAGGAGGTGATGCTAAAGCTGTCAAATTGTGCAGAGAAGCTGAAAAGACAGGGCATCATGATGAAGAATATTGCGGCAGTTCTGCTCTGCAACGACATGACCCTTCGAAGAAAAAAAAAACAGAGTGGTTTTGGAATTATCATTGCCAAAACCAGGGGGGCATGTGTTATCACCGGATTTTGGCTAAATCGGGAGGTGGGCCGCGATCAAGATGGGCTTGGAAGATTACACGTGGAAGATCTCTGAAGCGGCCTTGCTCGGTGAAGTTGGGCCAGATTGCCCATGTATCTTTAATTACAATAGATTGTATCTAGATTAAAAGTTAGAGTTTATCTCGTGCACGGTTTAGTGCACGCCCACATTAGAAAGTCCGCTGGACTATAAATATGTATCTAGGGTTTATGGAATAAACAACAACCAACGTTCAACCACAAACAAATCTCGGCGCATCGCCAACTCCTTCGTCTCGAGGGTTTCTACCGGTAAGCACCATGCTGCCTAGATCGCATCTTGCGATCTAGGCAAGCACAAGCTTGCCCACGTTGTTCATGCGTTGCTCGTATCGAAGCCTTTTGATGGCGAGCAACGTAGTTATCTTAGACATGTTAGGGTTAGCATTGTTCTTCATATTACATGCTATCGTAGTGCAACCCTTGCATGTCTAGCCGCCCTTACACCTATCTTAGGTGTAGGGGCGGCACCCCGCTTGATCATAGTTTAGTAGATCTGATCCGTTACGGTTGCTCCTTGTCTCATCAAGGATTAGTTTAACATCCGCAATAGTTAGGCCTTACAAAGGGTTGGAGGATCCAGCGGCGTGTAGGGTGGCGTTTGCTAGCCCTAGAAAGGATGTTCCGGGGATCAACCTCGTGTTGGGTTTTAGGCCCCTGTCTAGGATCGGCTTACGGTCACCGTGCGCGAGCGCGAGGCCCAATCGTGAGTAGGATGATCCGATTATGCGGTGAAAACCCTAAATCGTCGTGGATCTCATTAGCTTTACCTTGATCAAGCAGGACCACCATATATTCGGACACCCCGTCCGGATCATGGGTGGATCGGCTCTTTGAGCCGATTCACGAGATAACCCGAGAGCCGATCGAGGCTCGTATTTAACGTTTACGTGTGTGCCCTGCAGGAAACTAAGCGAGGCATCATCCACACCTTCCTGACCAGGTATAGGTCAGGTGGCACGCCCTTGTGATAAACATCGGATGTGCGACCAGGAGGCTTTGCGGGCCGTCGCTCTGAGGGACTGGGGCCAGCCGCAGCCCTAGTTGTTCCCGGCTCCGATTTGCCGTTATCGTTTTGGGGTTATGCATTAGAGACAGCCGCATTACTTTAAATAGGGCACCATCTAAATCCGTTGAAACGACACCGTATGAATTATGGTTTGCTAAGAAACCTAAGCTGTCGTTCCTTAAAGTTTGGGGTTGCGAAGCTTATGTAAAGAAGTTACAACCTGACAAGCTAGAACCCAAAGCGGAGAAATGCGTCATCATAGGATACCCTAAAGAAACAATTGGGTACACTTTCTATCACAGACCCGAAGGCAAAATCTTTGTTGTCAAGAACGGATCCTTTCTTGAGAAGGAGTTTCTCACTAAAGAAGTGACTGGAAGAAAAGTAGAACTCGATGAGGTTATTGAACCTTCTCTCTTAGATCAGAGTAGCGCAGTGCCAGAAGAAGTTCCTATGCAGCCTGCACCGATAGGAGAGGAAGCAAATGATGATGATCATGAAACTTCGAACGAAGAAGCTACTGAACCTCGCAGATCAACGAGGGCTCGTACTACTCCTGATTGGTATGGTCCCTGTCTAAATGTCATGATTGTGGATAACAATGATGAAGACCCTGCGACGTATGAGGAAGCAATGATGAGCCCAGAATCCAACAAATGGCACGAGGCCATGAAATCCGAAATGGGATCCATGTATGATAACCAAGTATGGACTTTGGTAGACTTACCTGATAGCCGCAAGGCTCTCGAGAATAAATGGATCTTCAAAAGAAAAACAGATGCTGATGGTAATATTACTGTCTATATAGCTCGACTTGTCGCAAAGGGGTTCCGACAAATTCAAGGAGTTGACTACGATGAGACTTTCTCACCTGTAGCGAAGCTAAAGTCTGTGAGGATTTTGTTAGCAATAGCTGTATTTTTCGATTATGAGATTTGGCAGATGGATGTCAAAACGGCGTTCCTTAATGGTGACATTGAGGAAGAGTTGTATATGGTACAACCCAAAGGTTTTGTCGATCCTAAAAATGTCGACAAGGTATGCAAACTTCAACGTTCCATTTATGGATCGAAGCAAGCATCCCGGAGTTGGAACCGACGCTTTGATAAGGTGATCAAAGACTTCGGGTTGATACAGACTCATGGTGAGGCCTGTATTTACAAGAAAGTGAGTGGGATCTCTGTAGCATTCCTGATATTATATGTAGATGGCATATTATTGATTGGGAATGATATAGAACTACTAAGCAGTTTTAAAGGTTATTTGAATAAGTGTTTTTCATGAAAGACCTTGGTGAAGCAGCGTACATTTTAGGCATCTAGATTTATAGAGATAGATCAAGACGCCTAATAGGGCTTTCACAAAGTACATACCTGGACAAGATTCTAAAGAAGTTTAGAATGGATGAAAGCAAGAAAGGGTTCTTGCCTATGTTGCCAGGTAAGGTCTTGAGTAGAACTCAAGGTCCGGTGATACGTCTCCAACGTATCTATAATTTCTGATGTTACATGCTAGTTTTATGACAATACCTACATGTTTTGCTCGCACTTTATAATGATTTCATGCATTTTACGGAACTAACCTATTAATAAGATGCCGAAGTGCTAGTTCCTGTTTTCTGCTGTTTTTGGTTCCAGAAAGGCTGTTCGGGCAATATTCTGGGAATTCGACGAAACAAAGACCCAATATCTTATTTTTCCCGGAAGGCTCCAGAACACCGAAGGGGAGTCGGAGGTGGGCCATGGGGCCACCACACCATATGGCGGCGCGAGCCTAGGCCTGGCCGCGCCAGCCTATGGTGAGGAGGCCCCAGGCGCCCCCTTGCGCCGCCTCTTCGCCTATAAGACCCCTCGCAACCTAAAAACTCGATACCAATTGATGAAACTCCAGAAAGACTCCAGGGGCGCCGCCGCCATCGCGAAACTCCAATTCGGGGGACAAAATCTCTGTTCCGGCACGCCGCCGGGACGGGGAAGTGCCTCCGGAAGCCATCTCCATCGACGCCACCGCCTCCATCATGCTCCGTGAGTAGTTCCCACATGGTCTACGGGTTCTAGCTGTAGCTAGTTGGTACTCTCTCTCTCCCATGTACTTCAATACAATGATCTCATGAGCCGCCTTACATGATTGAGATTCATCTGATGTAATCGGTGTTGTGTTTGTTGGGATCCGATGGATTGTTACATTATGATTAGTCTATCTATAAAGTTTATGAAGTTATTTTTGTTGCAATCTTGTTGTGTTTAATGCTTGTCACTAGGGCCCGAGTGGCATGATCTTAGATTTAAGCTCTATACTTATTGCTTAGATTGTATCTACAAGTTGTTTGCACATGTCTATGTCCGGAACCCGAGGCCCCAGAGTGACAGCAACTGGGATAACTTGAGGGGAAGGCTTAAGTATGAGGATCACATGTTTTCACGGAGTGTTAATTCTTTGCTCCGGTGCTCTATTAAAAGGAGTACCTTAATTTCCAATAGATTCCCTAGAGGCCCGACTGCCACCGGCTGGTAGGACAAAAGATGTTATGCAAGTTTCTCATTGCGAGCACGTATGACTATATATGGAAAACATGCCTACATGATTAATAATCTTGATGTTCTCTCTTAATGCTATTTCAATCCTATCAATTGCCCAACTGTAATTTGTTCACCCAACACTTGTTATTGGAGAGTTACCACTAGTGTAGATAGCTGGGGACCCCGGTCCATCTCTCATCATCATATACTCGTTCTACATGTCATTGGAAGTAGTATCAACTATTTTCTGGTGCCATTGCCTCCGTGTTATCAATTATCGCTGCCGTGTTACTCGTTACTATTGCTCTCATATTACTGCTGCTTTCACATCACCCCTGTTACTAGTGCTTTTTCCAGGTGCAGCTGAATTGACAACTCAGTTGTTAAGGCTTATAAGTATTCTTTACCTCCCCTTGTGTCGAATCAATAAATTTGGGTTTTACTTCCCTCGAAGACTGTTGCGATCCCCTATACTTGTGGGTCATCATCCGGCTACGGCAGAAGAAAGAGAGAGGATGAACAAGATCCCCTATGCCTCGGCAGTAGGCTCTATCATGTATGCCATGCTGTGTATGTGACGCCCCGGAACCGGTACCATGAGGATCCCAGCGAACCCGCCGAAATCCGCACGATATCGATTCAGAGACGCCCTCCGACACGACGTGCGCGACGAATCACACACGTGATGCCAGAGGAATTAACACGAGCGGTAACATTACAACAGGATTACAATAGAGCCCACAAGAAACATATATTACAACAACGACTCCAACGAGTCAAGATACAAATATACAATACAAAGATCCGAATCATACAGAAGATCGAATACATCCGAGTACGGACAAGATACAAATTGGACTAAGAGTCCTGAAGATAACCAGTGGCGTCCATAACCCTACCCAGGCCAAGCCGGAAGGGTAACCTTGCTAACGTCGTCTTCATCGAACATATCTTCGTACCTGCCCGGTTATATCCCGTAGAAGAAGCAATAAGTACGGGTTCGTACTTAACAAGACTTCAAGACGTATAAGCATTCGTCAACCAGTCGTCCTTTGTACTTGAGGCACGCAGGGGACTTAGAGGACGCAAGAGGAACGTCATAGGCAATATGGTGGGGTTAAGCGGCAGCGCGCAAGCACTAAAAACCTATAGAGACACTCTACAACTTTCGTCTAATCAGAGAAGATGAGAGAGCGCATAAACTAACAGTTATATACTCTGCAAACATAACATAGCCGACGTGTTCCCCCTTCGCAAAGAGGTACTTACAAAGGCACTCACACCGTTGACAAGTTTTAACCAGTTATTATATAAGTTGTTCTATCTTACTATGCAAGTTATTAGTATTGAAACAACATGTGTAAGTTGTCTATGGTCGAGTCATACAGCTCCAAGTCGTCCATAACCGCGGACACGGCTTATCGATAAGATTGTAACCCCGCGAGGGGTGCCCAAATGTGCCCACACGCACGCTCAACCCACTTGCGACAGGTGGATATCAAGACTCGCACTCTCCTTCACCACAACAATGTACAGGAAGCCACCTAACTAAGTTAACCCGTTTCAGAGCCCGATCGGAACTCTGACGCGGACCTAGCTGTTGCGAGAACGGCTAAGAGGATCAGAGCCCACTAGAGGATGACCTTTTATCAATACGTGCCGCACCTACAGACGTGCAAGAGACAATGGGGTTACAAGGCAACATGGCTTCCCCAAAAATAACATCATATCATCTGACCACAAAGAAACAAGCTTGCACGCCCGGGAGAAACAAAGCATTCAAACTAATTGTGGCCACTGGACAAAGATGTAGATTCCGGCAGTGGTCGAGGGGAGACCCGGTAAGCATACCCACGTGTGGTTAGAGCACTCAGTCTCGGAACAGATAACAAGAACTCGGGTCCTAAGTTATTTAGGAAACACAAGTGAGCCGTCACAAAACAAGCAGCTGACCCACCGATGCCTCCGCTAAACAATTATCAACAACTAAAGTAACCATGATTCTTCCCAACATACAACCCGATAAGATAGCAGTAACGGTAACAAGATAAAACAGCACTAGCATGCACTACGACTCGCAACGCAGACTCGATAACCAAACAATAGCCCTGGGAGGTGATGGTGGCAATATGGGCTGCTTAAGGTAACAAGTGGAAAGGACACGTGACAAGAACGCAACTTAAGGATAGCATGAGGGAGAAGGCAAAATAAAATAGGTGAGCGACTCCTGCAGGGGCAGGAGTATATGGGAAATGCTTGCCTGTTAAAGCTTGCCGAGGGACATCCGGAGAACTTGTCGTATCTCACAACTCCACTTCGTGATCCTATCCGGGAAGAAGCAAATGCTACAACAAACAATGGATGCACCACTTACTACTACGAAAGAAGAATCGGCATGAGCATAATATGATATGCATGGCATGGCAACGATCATGCGATGCAACTTATCCAATTTAAGTTGAGTCGGAACCCCGGACAAACAATTAGAGTTGGAGTTGCATTTTTACCGACAAAGTTAAGTGTTGATTAGCATGGCATAGACATGGCAAGGGTGAGCTTCAAAGTTAAACGGAGCGGGGAAAACCATAGTCGGTGTCCGAAATACTCCGCATATATGTGAGGTGAACATGCATAACTATCACGTCTCGACATGATGCAAGATGCAAACAGATGTATGGATGTCATATTAATGTTCAGCACATTTTTCTGATCAATTTTCATGTATAACACTTTTTATTTCGAGTTACCAACTAAAAGTTATTAGCAGATTAGTTTTTATTAGTTAAAATAGAAAAACAGGGTTTATTTAATTAGGAAAAGGACCCGAACGAAAATACTAACAGGAAAAAGGACTGCGGGTTAGTTTAAAAGAGTTACAGGGGGTTTTGTTGTAAAGTAACAAGGACAGGGGCTGCGGGCTCAGGAACAGAAGATGCAAGGGCCTAGGCGTAAAGCACCAGATCCAGATTGGATCTGAGAAGGGATTCTCACCGGGCACAGGGCTAGCCCGTGAGGCTGGCGAGTGGGCTCGAGGCCACGCTCGACGATGACCTGGCAAACCATCCGTGCACACGCACGCCAGGTGCTCGATGCACAGCGCGTTCCAGGGGAGGTGGTGACCGCGGCAGACGTCGCGCGGCGCGGGCGAGGAGGGGGTCCCTGGGCGCGAGAGGAGGCGCGCCCGACGCGTCTCGTCGGCGCAGGTCAAGGAAGGGCGGCGCCGCTCGCAGGAGGTCGACGGAGCGCCGGCGGCGTGGGGACCTGCGGCGGAGGATGGCGACAACACGGTGAGGAGATGAAATAGGAAGCAACGAGGGAGGGAATGATGTCAAGGGGGTGCGCCGAGGTACCAGGGAGCTCGACGTGTAGATGGCGGAGGCCGAGGAAGGGTGGCGGCGCCGGAATCGAAGAATTTCGATGATGGCCGTGGCAGATGTCGAGGGCGATGGCGACACGCTGAAGGCCTCCCGGACCGATTCCTTGCGCCAGGAGGTTGAGGACGCCGAGGGGCGTCGATGGTGGCCTTGGGACGGCGAGGGGTGGCCGGAGACGACGAGGCCATGGCGAGGCAGCGGCGGTAGCTCTCATGGGGTTTCTCCTCTCGTTCGTTTTCTTGCAAAGGAAGAAGAAAGGGAAAAGGAGGCGCTGGGTGCGTGAAGCTGCAACCTCGGTGGGGATTAAAGCGGGGGAAAAGCAGAGTGGTTGGAGGCGGATGAGGACCACAACATCACGCTGCTCTCGTGCGCCAGGAAGACGACAGCGAGCATGAGATCCTTTCTCCGAAGGGGTACGGGCCAGGACTGGTGGGCTGCTGGGAGAAAGATGGTGGGCCACCGGGGTGAGGGGAAGCAGGCCAGAAAAGAGAGAGAGAGAGAGAGAGAGAGAGAGAGAGAGAGAGAGAGAGAGAGAGGAGGGAGGCCCGGGTAGGATAGGGGTTTTCTCCTGTTTTCTTTTTCTTTGAAAACTTTCTTTATAAAACTGTTTTGTAAAAAGATTTGAAAGTAGTTCAAATAAAATTAGAATTTTAATGAAGAGGTGGAGATAGAGGAAACAAAATAGTTTTATTGTTTGTTTGATAGTTTTGGGTTAGGGTTTATTAAAAGAGAAGACAAGGGGTTTAATAAATAAACCTTATGAGAGAAGAAAACGAAATAATTAGAGTTTACAAAATAATTTTATTTTGTAAAAACATGGATGGTATGATGCATATGCCATGATGAACTTGGAACGACACGGAAAAACAAGCAACGGGGAAAGATCTATTTAGGGTTTTTCCGGGTCGTTACAGTGTACTAGACCGGATATCGCACATGCTGTTAGTTTGACCAGCAGATATCAGAGTGATCCAGGAATGGAACACTGGACAGTGGTCAAGAATATCCTGAAGTACTTGAAAAGGACTAAGGATATGTTTCTTTGTTGTGGAGGTGACCAAGAGCTCGTTGTAACCAGTTACACCGATGCAAGTTGGAACACCGATCCCGATGACTCTAAGTCTCGGTCTCGGGTACATGTTTATACCGAATGGTCGTCATCAGTAAGCTGGATGAGTTCCAAGCAATGCACGGTGGCGAAGTCTTCAACTGAATCTGAATACATAGCGGCTTCGAAGGATTCATCGGAAGCAGTATGGATGAAGAGGTTCATTGTTGAGCTTGGTGTGGTTCCTAGTGCATTGGACCCATTAGTTATCTATTGTGACAACATGGGTGCCATCGCCAATGCACAAGAACCAAGGTCGCACAAGAAGGTGAAGCATATCAAGCTACGTTTTCATTCGATTCGTGAGTACATCGAAGATGGTGAAGTAAATATTTTCAAATACACACAGATCTGAATGTGGCAGATCCGTTGATTAAAGCTCTCCATAGGGCAAAGCATGACCTACACCAGAACGCCATGGGTGTTAGGTACATTACAATGTAATCTAGATTATTGACTTTAGTGCAAGTGGGAGACTTTTGGAGATATTCCCAAGAGGCAATAATAAATAGGTTATTATTATATTGTTGTGTTTATGATAAATGTTTGCATACCATGCTATAATTGTATTAACCGAAACATTGATACATGTGTGTTATGTAAACAACAAGGAGTCCCTAGTAAGCCTCTTATATAACTAGCTTGTTGATTAATAGATGATCATGGTTTCGTGATCATGAACATTGGATGTTGTTAATAACAAGGTTATGTCATTGGATGAATGATATAATGGACACACACCCAAATAAGCGTAGCATGAGATCAAGTCATTAAGTTCAACTTCCTATAAGCTTTCAATACATAGTTACCTAGTCCTTCGACCATGAGATCTTGTAAATCACTTACACCGGAAGTATGCTTTGATTACATCAAATGCCATTGCGTAAATGGGTGGTTATTGATGGCGTGTAAGACACACGTCCGTTGGGAACCCCAAGAGGAAGGTGTGATGCGCACAGCAGCAAGTTTTCCCTCAGTAAGAAACCAAGGTTATCGAACTAGTAGGAGTCAAGGAACACGTGAAGGTTGTTGGTGGCGGAGTGTAGTGCGGCGCAACACCAGGGATTCCGGCGCCAACGTGGAACCTGCACAACACAATAAAAGTACTTTGCCCCAACGTAACAGCGAGGTTGTCAATCTCACCGGCTTGATGTAAACAAAGGATTAGATGTATAGTGTGGAAGATGATGTTTGTTTGCGAAGAACAGTAAAGAACAAGTATTGCAGTAGATTGTATTTCAGATGTAAAGAATGGACCGGGATCCACAGTTCACTAGTGGTGTCTCTCCCATAAGATAAATAGCATGTTGGGTGAACAAATTACAGTCGGGCAATTGACAAATAAAGAAGGCATAACAATTCACATACATATATCATGATGAGTACTATGAGATTTAATCAGGGCATTACGACAAAGTACATAGACCGCTATCCAGCATGCATCTATGCCTAAAAAGTCCACCTTCAGGTTATCATTCGAACCCCTTCCAGTATTAAGTTGCAAACAACGGACAATTGCATTAAGTATGGTGCGTAATGTAATCAACACAAATATCCTTAGACAAAGCATTGATGTTTTATCCCTAGTGGCAACAAGACATCCACAACCTTAGAACTTTCTGTCACCGTCCCACATTCAATGGAGGCATGAACCCACTATCGAGCATAAATACTCCCTCTTGGAGTTACAAGTATCAACTTGGCCAGAGCCTCTACTAGCAACGGAGAGCATGCAAGAACATAAACAACATATATGATAGATTGATAATCAACTTGACATAGTATTCAATATTCATCGGATCCCAACAAACACAACATGTAGAATTGCAAATAGATGATCTTGATCATGATAGGCAGCTCACAAGATCTAACATGATAGCACAATGAGGAGAAGACAACCATCTAGCTACTGCTATGGACCCATAGTCCAGGGGTGAACTACTCACACATCAATCCGGAGGCGATTATGGTGATGAAGAGACCTCCAGGAGATGATTCCCCTCTCCGGCAGGGTGCCGGAGGCGATCTCCTGAATCCCCCGAGATGGGATTGGCGATGGCGGCGTCTCTGGAAGGTTTTCCGTATCGTGGCTCTCGGTACTGGGGTTTTCGCGACGAAGGCTTTAAGTAGGCGGAAGGGCAGGGTTGGAGGCGTCACGAGGGGCCCACACACTAGGGCGGCGCGGGCCCCTCCTTGGCCGCGCCGCCTTAGTGTGTCGCCACCTCGTGGCCCCACTTCGTATCCTCTTCGGTCTTCTGGAATCTTCGTGGAAAAATAAGACCCTGGGCGTTGATTTCGTCCAATTCCGAGAATATTTCCTTTGTAGGATTTCTGAAACCAAAAACAGCGAGAAAACAAGAATCGGCTCTTCGGCATCTCGTCAGTAGGTTAGTGCCGGAAAATGCATAATAATGACATAAAGTGTGTATAAAACATGTGAGTATCATCATAAAAGTAGCATGGAACATAAGAAATTATAGATACGTTTGGTACGTATCAAGCATCCCCAAGCTTAGTTCCTACTCGCCCTCGAGCAGGTAAACGATAACAAGGATAATTTCTGAAGTGACATGCTATCATAATCTTGATCAATACTATTGTAAAGCATATGAGATGAATGCAGCGATTCGAAGCAATGGTAAAGACAATGAGTAAACAAATGAATCATATAGCAAAGACTTTTCATGAATAGTACTTTCAAGACAAGCATCAATAAGACTTGCATAAGAGTCAAATCATAAAGCAATAAATTCTTAGTAGAAAGCTTTGAAGCAACACAAAGGAAGATATAAGTTTCAGCGGTTGCTTTCAACTTCAACATATATATCTCATGGATAATTGTCAACACAAAGTAATATAACAAGTGCAATAGGTAAACATGTAAGAATCAATGCGCACAGTTGATACTAGTGTTTGCTTCTGGGATAGAAAGAATAGATAAACTGACTCAACAATAAAGTAAAAGATTGGCCCTTTGCAGTGGGAAGCATGGATTACTATTTTTGTGCTAGAGCTTGATGCGTGCAGTCGACACGTCCGTTGGGAACCCCAAGAGGAAGGTGTCATGCGTACAGTAGCAAGTTTTCCCTCAGAAAGAAACCAAGGTTTATCGAACCAGGAGGAGCCAAGAAGCACGTTGAAGGTTGATGGCGGAGGAGTGTAGTGCGGCGCAATGATACGTCTCCGACGTATCGATAATTTCTTATGTTCTATGCCATATTATTGATGATACCTACATGTTTTATGCACACTTTATGTCATATTCGTGCATTTTCTGGAACTAACCTATTAACAAGATGCCGAAGTGCCGCTCTCGTTTTCCGCTGTTTTTGGTTTCGTAAATCCTAGTAACGAAATATTCTCTAATTGGACGAAACGAAGACCCAGGGGCCTATTTTGCCACGAACCTTCCGGAAGACCGAAGAGCATACGAAGTGGGGCCACGAGGTGGCGACACCACATGGCGGCGCGGCCAAGGAGGGCCCGCCCCGCCCTATGGTGTGGGCCCTCGTCGTGCCCCCGACTCTGCCCTTCCGCCTACTTAAAGCCTCCGTCGCGAAACCCCCGATGCGAAAAACCACGATACGGAAAACCTCACCGAGACGACGCCGCCGCCGATCCCATCTCGGGAGATTCCGGAGATCTCCTCCGCACCCGCCGGGAGAGGGGATTCATCTCCCGGAGGACTCTACACCGCCATGGTCGCCTCCGGAGTGATGAGTGAGTAGTTCACCCTCGGACTATGGGTCCATAGCAGTAGCTAGATGGTTGTCTTCTCCTCATTGTGCTTCATTGTTGGATCTTGTGAGCTGCCTAACATGATCAAGATCATCTATCTGTAATACTCTATGTTGTGTTTGTCGGGATCCGATGGATAGAATACCATGTTATGTTAATTATCAAGTTATTACATATGTGTTGTTTATGATCTTGCATGCTCTCCGTTACTAGTAGAGGCTCTGGCCAAGTTTTTGCTTTTAACTCCAAGAGGGAGTATTTATGCTCGATAGTGGGTTCATGCCCGCATTGACACCGGGACAGTTGACAAAAAGTTCTAAGGTTGTGTTGTGCTCGTTGCCACTAGGGATAAAACATTGGCGCTATGTCCGAGGATGTAGTTGTTGATTACATTACGCACCATACTTAATGCAATTGTCCGTTGCTTTGCAACTTTATACCGGAAGGGGTTCGACGATAACCCGAAGGTGGACTTTTTAGGCATAGATGCAGCTGGATGGCGGTCTATGTACTTTGTCGTAATGCCCAATTAAATCTCACTATACTTATCATGACATGTATGTGCATTGTTATGCCCTCTCTATTTGTCAATTGCCCGACCGTAATTTGTTCACCCAACATGCTTTTATCTTATGGGAGAGACACCTCTAGTGAACCGTGGACCCCGGTCCATTCTTTTAATACCGAAATACAAATCTGCCGCAATACTTGTTTTACTCGTTTTCTCCGCAAACAATCATCTTCCACACAATACGGTTAACCCTTTGTTATAGCAAGCCGGTGAGATTGACAACCTCACTCGTTTCGTTGGGGCAAAGTACTTTGGTTGTGTTGTGCAGGTTCCACGTTGGCGCCGAATCTCCGGTGTTGCGCCGCACTACATCCCGCCGCCATCAACCTTCAACGTGCTTCTTGACTCCTACCGGTTCGATTAAACCTTGGTTTCTTACCGAGGGAAACTTGCCGCTGTGCGCATCACACCTTCCTCTTGGGGTTCCCAACGGACGTGTCAACTACACGCATCAAGCAAATTTCCGGCGCCGTTGCCGGGAGATCAAGACACGCTGCAAGGGGAGTCTCCACTTCTCAATCTCTTTACTTTGTTTTTGTCTTGCTTTATTTTATTTACTACTTTGTTTGCTGCATTATATCAAAACACAAAAAAATTAGTTGCTAGTTTTACTTTATTTACTGTCTTGCACTCTATATCAAAAACACAAAAAAAATTAGTTTACTTGCATTTACTTTATCTAGGTTGTTTTATTTACTATTGCTAAAATGGCCAACCCTGAAAATACTAAGTTGTGTGACTTCACTAGCACAAATAATAATGATTTCTTATGCACACCTATTGCTCCACCTGCTACTACAGCGAGAATTCTTTGAAATTAAACCTGCTTTACTTAATCTTGTCATGAGAGAGCAATTTTCCGGTGTTAGTTCCGATGATGCTGCTGCCCATCACAATAATTTTGTTGAACTATGTGAAATGCAAAAATATAAAGATGTAGATGGTGACATTATAAAATTAAAATTGTTCCCTTTCTCATTAAGAGGAAGAGCTAAAGATTGGTTGCTATCTCTCGCCTAAGAATAGTATTGATTCATGGACTAAATGCAAGGATGCTTTTATTGATAGATATTATCCCCCTGCTAAAATTATATCTTTGAGGAGTAGCATAATGAATTTTAAACAATTAGATAATGAACATGTTGCTCAAGCTTGGGAAAGAATGAAATCTCTGGTTAAAAATTGCCCAACCCATGGATCGACTACTTGGATGATCATCCAAACCTTCTATGCAGGACTAAATTTTTCTTCGCGGAATTTATTGGATTCAGCTGCTGGAGGTACCTTTATGTCCATCACTCTTGGTGAGGCTACAAAGCTTCTTGATAATATGATGGTTAATTACTCTGAATGGCACACGGAAAGAGCTCCACAAGGTAAGAAGGTAAATTCTGTTGAAGAATCCTCTTCCTTGAATGATAAGGTTGATGCTATTATGTCTATGCTTGCGAATGATAGGACTAATGTTGATCCTAATAATGTTCCATTAGCTTCATTGGTTTCCCAAGAAGAACATGTTGATGTAAACTTCATTAAAAATAATAATTTCAACAACAATGCTTATCAGAACAATTCTAGTAATAACTATAGGCCATATCCTTATAATAATGGTAACGGTTATGCTAATTCTTATGGGAATTATTACAACAATAATAGGAACACACCCCCTGGACTTGAAGCCATGCTTAAAGAATTTATTAGTACACAAACTGTTTTTAACAAATCTGTTGAGGAAAAGCTCAATAAAATTGATATTCTTGTTTCTAGAGTTGATAGTCTTGCCTCTGATGTTGATCTTTTGAAATCGAAAGTTATGCCTAATAGGGATATTGAAAATAAAATTGTTACTACAGCAAATGCCATCCAAGTTAGAATTAATGAGAATATAAGATTAATGGCTGAACTGCGTGCTAGGTGGGATAGAGAAGAAAATGAAAAACTAGCTAAAAAGGAAAATGTAGCTAAAGTTTGGACTATTACCACCACTAGCAATGCTAATGATTCATATGTCGCTGCACCTTCTACTATCATTGATAAAATAATTGGTGTTGGTAATGTTTCTACTCCTAGTGCAAAGCGCGCAAAATTACCTGAAACTGCTAAAACTGCTGAAACTGCTTGTGATAAAACTGCTGAAATTTTTTCCAACCTTGGAGATGATAATCCCATTGCTTTAGATTGTAATGATTTAGATTTTGATGATTGCCACATCTCTGAAGTTATAAAGTTCTTGCAAAAACTTGCTAAGAGTCCCAATGCAAGCGCTGTAAACTTGGCTTTCACAAAACATATTACAAATAATCTCATAAAAGCTAGAGAAGAGAAACTAAAACTTGAAACTTCTATTCCTAGAAAGCTAGAGGATGGTTGGGAGCCCATAATTAAAATGAGAGTCAAAGATTTTGATTGTAATGCTTTATGTGATCTTGGTGCAAGTATTTCTGTTATGCCTAAAAAAGTCTATGATATGCTTGACTTGCCACCATTGAAAAATTGTTATCTTGATGTTAATCTCGCTGATAATGCTAAAAAGAAACCTTTGGGAAAAGTTGACAATGTTCATATTATGGTTAACAATAACCTTGTCCCCGTTGATTTTCTTGTCTTGGATATTGAATGCAATGCATCTTGCCCCATTATATTGGGAAGACCTTTTCTTCGAACCGTTGGTGCTACTATTGATATGAAGGAAGGTAATATTAAATATCAATTTCCTCTCAAGAAAGGTATGGAACACTTCCCTAGAAAGAGAATGAAGTTACCTTATGATTCTATTATTAGAACAAATTATGATGTTGATGCTTCATCTCTTGATGTTACTTGAGATACACTTTCTGCGCCTAGCCGAAAGGCGTTAAAGAAAAGCGCTTATGGGAGACAACCCATGTTTTTACTCCAGTATTTTTGTTTTATATTTGTGTCTTGGAAGTTGTTTACTACTGTAGCAACCTCTCCTTATCTTAGTTTTGAGTTTTGTTGTGCCAAGTAAAGTCTTTGATAGTAAAGTAAGTACTAGATTTGGATTACTTGCGCAGTTCCAGATTTCTTTGCTGTCATGAATCTGGGTCTACCTCCCTGTAGGAAGCTCAGAAAATTAAGCCAATTTACGTGCATGATCCTCAGATATGCACGCAACTTTCATTCAATTTGAGCATTTTCATTTGAGCAAGTCTGGTGGCCTAATAAAATCCATCTTTACGGACTGTTCTGTTTTGACAGATTCTGCCTTTTATTTCGCATTGCCTCTTTTGCTATGTTGGATGAATTTCTTTGATCCATTAATGTCCAGTAGCTTTATGCAATGTCCAGAAGTGTTAAGAATGATTGTGTCACCTCTGAACATGTGAATTTTTATTATGCACTAACCCTCTAATGAGTTGTTTCGAGTTTGGTGTGGAGGAAGTTTTCAAGGATCAAGAGAGGAGTATGATGCAATATGATCAAGGAGAGTGAAAGCTCTAAGCTTGGGGATGCCCGGTGGTTCACCCCTGCATATTTTAAGAAGACTCAAGCGTCTAAGCTTGGGGATGCCCAAGGCATCCCCTTCTTCATCGACAACATTATCGAGTTCCTCCCCCGAAACTATATTTTTATTCCGTCACATCTTATGTACTTTGCTTGGAGCGTCGGTTTGTTTTTGTTTTTTGTTTTGTTTGAATAAAATGGATCCTAGCATTCACTTTATGGGAGAGAGACACGCTCCGCTGTAGCATATGGACAAATATGTCCTTAGGCTCTACTCATAGTATTCATGGCGAAGTTTCTTCTTCGTTAAATTGTTATATGGTTGGAATTGGAAAATGCTACATGTAGTAACTCTAAAATGTCTTGGATAATTTGATACTCGGAAATTGTTGTGCTCATGTTTAAGCTCTTGCATCATATACTTTGCACCCATTAATGAAGAAATACTTAGAGCTTGCTAATTTGGATTGCATATTTGGTTTCTCTAGAGTCTAGATAACATCTAGTATTGAGTTTTGAACAACAAGGAAGACGGTATGGAGTCTTATAATGTTTACAATATGTCTTTTATGTGAGTTTTGCTGTACCTTTCATCCTTGTGTTTGTTTCAAATAACCTTGCTAGCCTAAACCTTGTATCGAGAGGGAATACTTCTCATGCATCCAAAATCCTTGAGCCAACCACTATGCCATTTGTGTCCACCATACCTACTACTACATGGTATTTATCTGCCATTCCAAAGTAAATTGCTTGAGTGCTACCTTTAAAATTCCATCATTCACCTTTACAATATATAGCTCATGGGACAAATAGCTTAAAAATTATTGTGGTATTGAATATGTACTTATGCACTTTATCTCTTATTAAGTTGCTTGTTGTGCGATAACCATGCTTCGGGGACGCCATCAACTATTCTTTGTTGAATATCATGTGAGTTGCTATGCATGTCCGTCTTGTCCGAAGTAAGAGAGATCTACCACCTTTATGGTTGGAGCATGCATATTGTTAGAGAAGAACTTTGGGCCGCTAACTAAAGCCATGATTCATGGTGGAAGTTTCGAGCTTTGGACACATATCCTCAATCTCATATGAGAATAATAATTGTTGCCACATGCTTATGCATTAAAGAGGAGTCCATTATCTGTTGTCCATGTTGTCCCGGTATGGATGTCTAAGTTGAGAATAATCAAAAGCGAGAAATCCAAAATGCGAGCTTTCTCCTTAGACCTTTGTACGAGGCGGCATGGAGGTACCCCATTGTGACACTTGGTTAAAACATGTGCATTGCAAAGATCCGGTAGTCCAAGCTAATTAGGACAAGGTGCGGGCACTATTAGTATACTATGCATGAGGCTTGCAACTTGTAAGATATAATGTACATAACTCATGTGCTTTATTACTACCGTTGACAAAATTGTTTCATGTTTTCAAAATAAAAGCTCTAGCACAAATATAGCAATCGATGCTTTCCTCTTTGAAGGACCATTCTTTTACTTTTATGTTGAGTCAGTTCACCTATCTCTCTCCACCTCAAGAAGCAAACACTTGTGTGAACTGTGCATTGATTCCTACATACTTGCATATTGCACTTGTTATATTACTCTATGTTGACAATTATCCATGAGATATACATGTTACAAGTTGAAAGCAACCACTCGAAACTTAATCTTCCTTTGTGTTGCTTCAATGCCTTTACTTTGATTTATTGCTTTATGAGTTAACTCTTATGCAAGACTTATTAATACTTGTCTTGAAGTACTATTAATGAAAAGTCTTTGCTTTATGATTCACTTGTTTACTCATGTCATTACCATTGTTTTGATCGCTGCATTCACTACATATGTTTACAAATAGTATGATCAAGGTTATGATGGCATATCACTTCAGAAATTATCTTTGTTATCGTTTTACCTCGCTCGGGACGAGCAGAACTAAGCTTGGGGATGCTTGATACGTCTCCGACGTATCGATAATTTCTTATGTTCTATGCCATATTATTGATGATACCTACATGTTTTATGCACACTTTATGTCATATTCGTGCATTTTCCGGAACTAACCTATTAACAAGATGCCGAAGTGCCGCTTCTCGTTTTCTGCTGTTTTTGGTTTCAGAAATCCTAGTAACGAAATATTCTCGGAATTGGACGAAACGAAGACCCGGGGGCCTATTTTGCCACGAACCTTCCGGAAGACCGAAGAGCATACGAAGTGGGGCCACGAGGTGGCGACACCACATGGCGGCGCGGCCAAGGAGGGGCCCGCGCCGCCCTATGGTGTGGGCCCCTCGTCAGGCCCCCGACTCTGCCCTTCCGCCTACTTAAAGCCTCCGTCGCGAAACCCCTGATGCGAAAAACCACGATACGGAAAACCTTACTGAGACGCCACCGCCGCCGATCCCATCTCGGGGGATTCTGGGAGATCTCCTCCGGCACCCCGCCGGAGAGGGGATTCATCTCCCGGAGGACTCTACACCGCCATGGTCGCCTCCGGAGTGATGAGTGAGTAGTTCACCCCTGGACTATGGGTCCATAGCAGTAGCTAGATGGTTGTCTTCTCCTCATTGTGCTTCATTGTTGGATCTTGTGAGCTGCCTAACATGATCAAGATCATCTATCCGTAATACTCTATGTTGTGTTTGTCGGGATCCGATGGATAGAGAATACCATGTTATGTTAATTATCAAGTTATTACATATGTGTTGTTTATGATCTTGCATGCTCTCCGTTACTAGTAGAGGCTCGGCCAAGTTTTTTCTTTTAACTCCAAGAGGGAGTATTTATGCTCGATAGTGGGTTCATGCCTGCATTGACACCTGGGACAGTGACAGAAAGTTCTAAGGTTGTGTTGTGCTGTTGCCACTAGGGATAAAACATTGGCGCTATGTCCGAGGATGTAGGTGTTGATTACATTACGCACCATACTTAATGCAATTGTCTGTTGCTTTGCAACTTAATACTGGAAGGGGTTCGGACGATAACCTGAAGGTGGACTTTTTAGGCATAGATGCGAGTTGGATGGCGGTCTATGTACTTTGTCGTAATGCCCAATTAAATGTCACTATACTTATCATGACATGTATGTGCATTGTTATGCCCTCTCTATTTGTCAATTGCCCGACTGTAATTTGTTCACCCAATATGCTTTTATCTTATGGGAGAGACACCTCTAGTGAACTCGTGGACCCCGGTCCATTCTTTTAATACTGAAATACAAATCTGCTCGCAATACTTGTTTTATTGTTTTCTCTGCAAACAATCATCTTCCACACAATACGGTTAACCCTTTGTTACAGCAAGCCGGTGAGATTGACAACCTCACTTGTTTCGTTGGGGCAAAGTACTTTGGTTGTGTTGTGCGGGTTCCACGTTGGCGCCGGAATCTCCGGTGTTGCGCCGCACTACATCCCGCCGCCATCAACCTTCAACGTGCTTCTTGACTCCTACTGGTTCGATTAAACCTTGGTTTCTTACTGAGGGAAACTTGCCGCTGTGCGCATCACACCTTCCTCTTGGGGTTCCCAACGGACGTGTCAACTACACGCATCACGCAACACCAGGGATTCTGGCGCCAACGTGGAACCTGCACAACACAATCACAGAACTTTGCCCCAACGTAACAGTGAGGTTGTCAATCTCACCGGCTTGCTGTAACACAGGATTAGATGTATAGTGTGGATGATGATGGTTTGTTTGCGAAGAACAGTAAAGAACAATTGCAGTAGATTGTATTTCAGATGTAAAGAATAGGACCGGGGTCCATGATACGTCTCCAACGTATCGATAATTTCTTATGTTCCATGCCACATTATTGATGATACCTACATGTTTTATGCACACTTTATGTCATATTCGTGCATTTTCTGGAACTAACCTATTAACAAGATGCCGAAGAGCCGATTCTGTTGTTTCTCGCTGTTTTTGGTTTCAGAAATCCTAGTAACGAAATATTCTCGGAATTGGACGAAATCAAGACCCAGGGTCCTATTTTTCCACGAAGCTTCCGGAAGACCGAAGAGGAGTCGAAGTGGGGCCACGAGGGGCCGCCACTATAGGGCGGCGCGGCCCAGGTCTTGGCCGCGCCGACCTGTAGTGTGGGGCCCCCGTGTGGCCCCCACGTTGCCCTTCCGCCTACTTAAAGCCTCCGTCGCGAAACCCCCGATGCGAAAAACCACGATACGGAAAACCTTACCGAGACGCCGCCGCCGCCAATCCCATCTCGGGGATTCGGAGATCTCCTCCGGCACCCTGCCGGAGAGGGGATTCATCTCCCGGAGGACTCTTCACCGCCATGGTCGCCTCCGGAGTGATGAGTGAGTAGTTCACCCCTGGACTATGGGTCCATAGCGGTAGCTAGATGGTTGTCTTCTCCTCATTGTGCTTCATTGTTGGATCTTGTGAGCTGCCTAACATGATCAAGATCATCTATCTGTAATACTCTATGTTGTGTTTGTCGGGATCCGATGGATAGAGAATACCATGTTATGTTAATTATAAAGTTATTACCTATGTGTTGTTTATGATCTTGCATGCTCTCCGTTATTAGTAGAGGCTCGGCCAAGTTGATGCTAGTAACTCCAAGAGGGAGTATTTATGCTCGATAGTGGGTTCATGCCTGCATTGACACATGGGGGAGTGACAGAAACCCCTAAGGTTGTGTTGTGCTGTTGCCACTAGGGATAAAACATTGATGCTATGTCCAAGGATGAAGTTATTGATTACATTACGCACCATACTTAATGCAATTGTCTGTTGTTTAGCAACTTAATACTGGAGGGGTTCGGACGATAACTCGAAGGTGGACTTTTTAGGCATAGATGCAGTTGGATGGCGGTCTATGTACTTTGTCGTAATGCCCAATTAAATCTCACTGTACTTATCATGACATGTATGTGCATTGTTATGCCCTCTCTATTTGTCAATTGCCCGACTGTAATTTGTTCACCCAACATGCTTTTATCTTATGGGAGAGACACCTCTAGTGAACTGTGGACCCCAGTCCATTCTTTTAATACTGAAATACAAATCTGCTGCAATACTTGTTCTTTACTGTTTTCTTGCAAACAATCATCTTCCACACAATACGGTTAACTCTTTGTTACAGCAAGCCGGTGAGATTGACAACCTCACCTGTTTCGTTGGGGCAAAGTACTTTGGTTGTGTTGTGCAGGTTCCACGTTGGCGCCGAATCTCCGGTGTTGCGCCGCACTACATCCCGCCGCCATCAACCTTCAACGTGCTTCTTGACTCCTACTGGTTCGTTTAAACCTTGGTTTCTTACGAGGGAAACTTGCCGCTGTGCGCATCACACCTTCCTCTTGGGGTTCCCAACGGACGTGTCAATTACACGCATCAAGCAAATTTCCGGCGCCGTTGCCGGGAGATCAAGACACGCCTGCAAGGGGAGTCTCCACTTCCCAATCTCTTTACTTTGTTTTTGTCTTGCTTTATTTTATTTACTACTTTGTTTGCTGCATTATATAAAAACACAAAAAAATTAGTTGCTAGTTTTACCTTATTTACTGTCTTGTTTGCTATATCAAAAACACAAAACAAATTAGTTTACTTGCATTTACTTTATCTAGTTTGTTTTATTTACTACTGCTAAAATGGCCACCCCTGAAAATACTAAGTTGTGTGACTTCACTAGCACAAATAATAATGATTTCCTATGCACACCTATTGCTCCACCTGCTACTACAGCGGAATTCTTTGAAATTAAACCTCGCTTTACCGAATCTTGTTATGCGAGAGCAATTTTCCGGTGTTAGTTCGATGATGCTGCTGCGCATCTCAATAATTGTGTTGAACTATGTGAAATGCAAAAGTATAAAGATGTAGATGGTGACATTATAAAATTAAAATTGTTTCCTTTCTCATTAAGAGGAAGAGCTAAAGATTGGTTGCTTGTCTCGCCTAAGAATAGTATTGATTCCTGGACTAAATGCAAGGATGCTTTTATTGGTAGATATTATCCCCTGCTAAAATTATATCTTTGAGGAGTAGCATAATGAATTTTAAACAATTGGATAATGAACATGTTGCTCAAGCTTGGGAAAGAATGAAATCTCTGGTTAAAAATTGCCCAACCCATGGACCGACTACTTGGATGATCATCCAAACCTTCTATGCAGGACTAAATTTTTCTTCGCGGAATTTATTGGATTCAGCTGCTGGAGGTACCTTTATGTCCATCACTCTTGGTGAAGCAACAAATCTCCTTGATAATATGATGGTTAATTACTCTGAATGGCACACTGGAAAGAGCTCCACAAGGTAAGAAGGTAAATTCTCGTTGAAGAAACCTCTTCCTTGAATGATAAGGTTGATGCTATTATGTCTATGCTTGTGAATGATAGGACTAATGTTGATCCTAATAATGTTCCGTTAGCTTCATTGGTTGCCCAAGAAGAACATGTTGATGTGAACTTCATTAAAAATAATAATTTCAACAACAATGCTTATCTGAACAATTCTAGTAATAACTATAGGCCATATTCTTATAATAATGGTAACGGTTATGCTAATTCTTATGGGAATTCTTACAACAATAATAGGAATACACCCCCTGGACTTGAAGCTATGCTTAAAGAATTTATTAGTACACAAACTGCGTTTAACAAATCTATGGAGGAAAAGCTCAATAAAATTGATATTCTTGCTTCTAAGGTTGATAGTCTTGCCTCTGATGTTGATCTTTTGAAATCGAAAGTTATGCCTAATAGGGATATTGAAAATAAAATTGTTACTACAGCAAATGCCATCCAAGTTAGAATTAATGAGAATATAAGATTAATGGCTGAACTGCGTGCTAGGTGGGATAGAGAAGAAAATGAAAAACTAGCTAAAGAGAAAAATGTAGCTAAAGTTTGGACTATTACCACCACTAGCAATGCTAATAATTCACATGTTGCTGCACCTCCTACTATCAATGGCAAAATAATTGGTGTTGGCAATGCTTCTACTCCTAGTGCAAAGCGCGCAAAATTACCTGAAACTGCTAAAACTGCTAAAACTGCCCGTGATAAAACTCGCTGAAATTTTTTCCAACCTTGGGGATGATAATCCCATTGCTTTAGATTGTAATGATTTAGATTTTGATGATTGCCACATCTCTGAAGTTATAAAGTTCTTACAAAAACTTGCTAAGAGTCCCAATGCTAGCGCTGTAAACTTGGCTTTCACAAAACATATTACAAATGCTCTCATAAAAGCTAGAGAAAAGAAACTAAAACTTGAAAATTCTATTCCTAGAAAGCTAGAGGATGGTTGGGAGCCCATCACTAAAATGAGAGTCAAAGATTTTGATTGTAATGCTTTATGTGATCTTGGTGCAAGTATTTCTGTTATGCCTAAGAAAGTCTATGATATGCTTGACTTGCCACCATTGAAAAACTGTTATCTGGATGTTAATCTCGCTGATAATGCTAAAAAGAAACCTTTGGGGAGAGTTGATAATTTTCATATTATGGTTAACAATAACCTTGTCCCCGTTGATTTTTTTGTCTTGGATATTGAATGCAATGCATCTTGCCCCATTATATTGGGAAGACCTTTTCTTCGAACCATTGGTGCTACTATTGATATGAAGGAAGGTAATATTAAATATCAATTTCCTCTCAAGAAAGGTATGGAACACTTCCCTAGAAAGAGAATGAAGTTACCTTATGATTCTATTATTAGAACAAATTATGATGTTGATGCTTCATCTCTTGATGTTACTTGAGTTACACTTTCGCGCCTAGCCGAAAGGCGTTAAAGAAAAGCGCTTATGGGAGACAACCCATGTTTTTACTACAGTATTTTTGTTTTATATTTGAGTCTTGGAAGTTGTTTACTACTGTAGCAACCTCTCCTTATCTTAGTTTTGTGTTTTGTTGTGCCAAGTAAAGTCTTTGATAGTAAAGTAAATACTAGATTTGGATTACTCGCGTAGAAACAGATTTCTTTGCTCGTCACGAATCTGGGTCTAATTCTCCGTAGGTAACTCAGAAAATTAAGCCAATTTACGTGAGTGATCCTCAGATATGTACGCAACTTTCATTCAATTTGGGCATTTTCATTTGAGCAAGTCTGGTGCCCTAATAAAATCCATCTTTACGGACTGTTCTGTTTTGACAGATTCTGCCTTTTATTTCGCATTGCCTCTTTTGCTATGTTGGATCAATTTCTTTGATCCATTAATGTCCAGTAGCTTTATGCAATGTCCAGAAGTGTTAAGAATGATTGTGTCACCTCTGAACATGTGAATTTTTATTATGCACTAACCCTCTAATGAGTTGTTTCGAGTTTGGTGTGGAGGAAGTTTTCAAGGATCAAGAGAGGAGTATGATGCAATATGATCAAGGAGAGTGAAAGCTCTAAGCTTGGGGATGCCCCGGTGGTTCACCCCTGCATATTCTAAGAAGACTCAAGCTGTCTAAGCTTGGGGATGCCCAAGGCATCCCCTTCTTCATCGACAACATTATCAGGTTCCTCCCCCGAAACTATATTTTTATTCCGTCACATCTTATGCACTTTGCTTGGAGCGTCGGTTTGTTTTTGTTTTTGTTTTGTTTGAATAAAATGGATCCTAGCATTCACTTTGTGGGAGAGAGACACGCTCCGCTGTAGCATATGGACAAGTATGTCCTTAGGCTCTACTCATAGTATTCATGGCGAAGTTTCTTCTTCGTTAAATTGTTATATGGTTGGAATTGGAAAATACTACATGTAGTAATTCTAAAATGTCTTGGATAATTTGATACTTGGCAATTGTTGTGCTCATGTTTAAGCTCTTGCATCATATACTTTGCACCCATTAATGAAGAAACACTTAGAGCTTGCTAATTTGGTTTGCATATTTGGTTTCTCTAGAGTCTAGATAACATCTAGTATTGAGTTTTGAACAACAAGGAAGACGGTGTAGAGTCTTATAATGTTTACAATATATCTTTTATGTGAGTTTTGCTGCACCGTTCATCCTTGTGTTTGTTTCAAATAACCTTGCTAGCCTCAACCTTGTATCGAGAGGGAATACTTCTCATGCATCCAAATCCTTGAGCCAACCACTATGCCATTTGTGTCCACCATACCTACCTACTACATGGTATTTCTCCGCCATTCCAAAGTAAATTGCTTGAGTGCTACCTTTAAAATTCCATCATTCACCTTTGCAATATATAGCTCATGGGACAAATAGCTTAAAAACTATTGTGGTATTGAATATGTACTTATGCACTTTATCTCTTATTAAGTTGCTTGTTGTGCGATAACCATGTTTTTCGGGGACGCCATCAACTATTCTTTGTTGAATATCATGTGAGTTGCTATGCATGTCCGTATTGTCTGAAGTAAGAGAGATCTACCACGTTAATGGTTGGAGCATGCATATTGTTAGAGAAGAACATTGGGCCGCTAACTAAAGCCATGATTCATGGTGGAAGTTTTAGTTTTGGACATATATCCTCAATCTCATATGAGAATAATAATTGTTGCCACATGCTTATGCATTAAAGAGGAGTCCATTATCTCGTTGTCCATGTTGTCCCGGTATGGATGTCTAAGTTGAGAATAATCAAAAGCGAGAAATCCAAAATGCGAGCTTTCTCCTTAGACCTTTGTACAGGGCGGCATGGAGGTACCCCATTGTGACACTTGGTTAAAACATGTGTATTGCAAAGATCCGGTAGTCCAAGATAATTAGGACAAGGTGCGGGCACTATTAGTATACTATGCATGAGGCTTGCAACTTGTAAGATATAATTTTCATAACTCATATGCTTTATTACTACCGTTGACAAAATTGTTTCATGTTTTCAAAATAAAAGCTCTAGCACAAATATAGCAATCGATGCTTTCCTCTTTGAAGGACCATTCTTTTTACTTTTATGTTGAGTCAGTTCACCTATCTCTCTCCACCTCAAGAAGCAAACACATGTGTGAACTGTGCATTGATTCCTACATACTTGCATATTGCACTTGTTATATTACTCTATGTTGACAATTATCCATGAGATATACATGTTACAAGTTGAAAGCAACCGCTGAAACTTAATCTTCCTTTGTGTTGCTTCAATACCTTTACTTTGATTTATTGCTTTATGAGTTAACTCTTATGCAAGACTTATTGATGCTTGCCTTGAAGTACTATTCATGAAAAGTCTTTGCTTTATGATTCACTTGTTTACTCATGACATTACCATTGTTTTGATCGCTGCATTCATTACATATGTTTACAAATAGTATGATCAAGGTTATGATGGCATGTCAAATTATCTTTGTTATCGTTTTACCTGCTCGGGACGAGCAGAACTAAGCTTGGGGATGCTGATACGTCTCCAACGTATCGATAATTTCTTATGTTCCATGCCACATTATTGATGATACCTACATGTTTTATGCACACTTTATGTCATATTCGTGCATTTTCTGGAACTAACCTATTAACAAGATGCCGAAGAGCCAGTTGCTATTTTCTGCTGTTTTTGGTTTCAGAAATCCTAGTAACGAAATATTCTCGGAATTGGACGAAATCAAGACCCAGGGTCCTATTTTGCCACGAAGCTTCCAGAAGACCGAAGAGGAGTCGAAGTGGGGCCACGAGGGGCCGCCACTATAGGGCGGCGCGGCCCAGGTCTTGGCCGCGCCAACCTGTAGTGTGGGGCCCCCGTGTGGCCCCCCACGTTGCCCTTCCGCCTACTTAAAGCCTCCGTCGCGAAACCCTTGATGCGAAAAACCACGATACGGAAAACCTTACTGAGACGCCGCCGCCGCCAATCCCATCTCGGGGATTCCGGAGATCTCCTCCGGCACCCTGCCGGAGAGGGGATTCATCTCCCGGAGGACTCTTCACCGCCATGGTCGCCTCCGGAGTGATGAGTGAGTAGTTCACCCCTGGACTATGGGTCCATAGCAGTAGCTAGATGGTTGTCTTCTCCTCATTGTGCTTCATTGTTGGATCTTGTGAGCTGCCTAACATGATCAAGATCATCTATCCGTAATACTCTATGTTGTGTTTGTCGGGATCCGATGGATAGAGAATACCATGTTATGTTAATTATCAAGTTATTACCTATGTGTTGTTTATGATCTTGCATGCTCTCCGTTATTAGTAGAGGCTCGGCCAGGTTGATGCTAGTAACTCCAAGAGGGAGTATTTATGCTCGATAGTGGGTTCATGCTCGCATTGACACCTGGGGAGTGACAGAAACCCCTAAGGTTGTGTTGTGCTTGTTGCCACTAGGGATAAAACATTGATGCTATGTCCAAGGATGTAGTTATTGATTACATTACGCACCATACTTAATGCAATTGTCCGTTGTTTAGCAACTTAATACTGGAGGGGTTCGGACGATAACCTCGAAGGTGGACTTTTTAGGCATAGATGCAGTTGGATGGCGGTCTATGTACTTTGTCGTAATGCCCAATTAAATCTCACTGTACTTATCATGACATGTATGTGCATTGTTATGCCCTCTCTATTTGTCAATTGCCCGACTGTAATTTGTTCACCCAACATGCTTTTATCTTATGGGAGAGACACCTCTAGTGAACTGCGGACCCCGGTCCATTCTTTTAATACTGAAATACAAATCTGCTGCAATACTTGTTTTTACATTGTTTTCTTGCAAACAATCATCTTCCACACAATACGGTTAACTCTTTGTTACAGCAAGCCGGTGAGATTGACAACCTCACTTGTTTCGTTGGGGCAAAGTACTTTGGTTGTGTTGTGCATGTTCCACGTTGGCGCCGGAATCTCTGGTGTTGCGCCGCACTACATCCCGCCGCCATCAGACTTCAACGTGCTTCTTGACTCCTACTGGTTCGTTTAAACCTTGGTTTCTTACTGAGGGAAACTTGCCGCTGTGCGCATCACACCTTCCTCTTGGGGTTCCCAACGGACGTGTCAATTACACGCATCAGTCCACAGTTCACTAGTGGTGTCTCTCCATAAGATAAACAGATGTTGGGTGAACAAATTACAGTTGGGCAATTGACAAATAAAGAAGGCATAACAATGCACATACATATCTCATGATGAGTACTATGAGATTTAATCAGGGCATTACGACAAAGTACATAGACCGCTATCCAGCATGCATCTATGCCTAAAAAGTCCACTTTCAGGTTATCATCCGAACCCCCTCCAGTATTAAGTTGTAAACAACAGACAATTGCATTAAGTATGGTGCGTAATGTAATCAACACAAATATCCTTAGACAAAGCATCGATGTTTTATCCCTAGTGGCAACAAGACATCCACAACCTTAGAACTTTCTGTCCATCGTCCCGGATTTAATGGAGGCATGAACCCACTATTGAGCATAAATACTCCCTCTTGGAGTCACAAGTATCAACTTGGCCGCAGCCTCTACTAGCAACGGAGAGCATGCAAGAACATAAATAACATATATGATAGATTGATAATCAACTTGACATAGTATTCAATATTCATCGAATCCCAACAAACACAACATGTAGCATTACAAATAGATGATCTTGATCATGATAGGCAGCTCACAAGATCTAACATGATAGCACAATGAGGAGAAGACAACCATCTAGCTACTACTATGGACCCATAGTCCAGGGGTGGACTACTCACACATCGATCCGGAGGCGATCATGGCGATGAAGAGACCTCCGGGAGATGATTCCCCTCTCGCGCGGGGTGCCGGAGGCGATCTCCTGAATCCCCCGAGATGGGATTGGCGGCGGCGGCGGCTCGGAAGGTTTTCCGTAT
>NC_061513.1:347564805-347612081 GCF_022539505.1 Lolium rigidum | reverse complement strand
CAAGTTTTCCCTTAGAAAGAAGCCAAGGTTTATCGAACCGGGAGGAGCCAAGAAGCACGTTGAAGGTTGATGGCGGCGGGATGTAGTGCGGCGCAACACCGGAGATTCCGGCGCCAACGTGGAACTGCACAACACAACCAAAGTACTTTGCCCCAACGAAGCAGTGAGGTTGTCAATCTCACCTAGGCTTGCTGTAACAAAGGATTAACCGTATTGTGTGGAAGATGATTGTTTGCGAGAGAAAATAGTAAAACAAGTATTGCAGCGATTTGTATTTCGGTATTAGAATGGACCGGGGTCCACGAGTTCACTAGAGGTGTCTCTCCCATAAGATAAAAGCATGTTGGGTGAACAAATTACGGTCGGGCAATTGACAAATAGAGAGGGCATAACAATGCACATACATGACATGATAATTATAGTGAGATTTAATTGGGCATTACGACAAAGTACATAGACCGCCATCCAAGCTGCATCTATGCCTAAAAAGTCCACCTTCGGGTTATCATCCGAACCCTTCCGGTATTAAGTTGCAAAGCAACGAGACAATTGCATTAAGTATGGTGCGTAATGTAATCAATAACTACATCCTCGGACATAGCATCAATGTTTTATCCCTAGTGGCAACGAGCACAACACAACCTTAGGGGTTTGTCACTCTCCCAGGTGTCAATGCGGGCATGAACCCACTATCGAGCATAAATACTCCCTCTTGGAGTTACTAGCATCAACTTGGCAGAGCTTCTACTAATAACGGAGATCATGCAAGATCATAAACAACACATAGGTAATAACTTGATAATTAACATAACATGGTATTCTCTATCCATCGGATCCCAGACAAACACAACATATAGCATTACAGATAGATGATCTTGATCATGTTAGGCAGCTCACAAGATCCAACAATGAAGCACAATGAGGAGGAGACAACCATCTAGCTACTGCTATGGACCCATAGTCCAGGGGTGAACTACTCACTCATCACTCCGGAGGCGACCATGGCGGTGTAGAGTCCTCCGGGGAGATGAATCCCCTCTCCGGCGGGGTGCCGGAGGAGATCTCCGAGAATCCCCCGAGATGGGATCGGCGGCGGCGGCGTCTCGATAGGTTTTCCGTATCGTGGTTTTTCGCCTCGGGGTTTTCGCGACGGAGGCTTTAAGTAGGCGGAAGGGCGAGTCGGGGGCGGACGCAGGGGGCCACACCATAGGGCGGCGCGGCCCCCTAGGCCGCGCCGCCTTGTGGTGTCGCCACCTCGTGGCCCCACTTCGTATGTTCTTCGGTCTTCTGGAAGCTCCGTGGAAAAATAGGCCCCTGGGTCTTTGTTTCGTCCAATTGCGAGAATATTTCGTTACTAGGATTTCTGAAACCAAAAACAGCGAGAAAACGAGAGCCGGCACTTCGGCATCTTGTTAATAGGTTAGTTCCAGAAAATGCACGAATATGACATAAAGTGTGCATAAAACATGTAGGTATCATCAATAATATGGCATAGAACATAAGAAATTATCGATACGTCGGAGACGTATCAACAACCTCACTGTTTCGTTGGGGCAAAGTACTTTGATTGTGTTGTGCAGGTTCCACGTTGGCGCCGGAATCCCTGGTGTTGCGCCGCACTACATCCCGCCGCCATCAACCTTCGACGTGCTTCTTGACTCCTACTTGTTCGATTAAACCTTGGTTTCTTACTGAGGGAAAACTTACTGCTGTGCGCATCACACCTTCCTCTTGGGGTTTCCAACGGACGTGTCAATTATACGCGCATCAAGACTGTTTTCTGGCGCCGTTGCCGGGGAGATCAAGACACGCTGCAAGGGGAGTCTCCACAATCCAATCTCTTTACTTTGTTTTTGTCTTGCTTTATTTTATTTACTTTCTTGTTTGCTGCATTATATCAAAACACAAAAAAATTAGTTACTTGCATTTATTTTATCTAGTTTGCTTTATTTACTACTGCTAAAATGGGTACTCCTGAAAATACTAAGTTGTGTGACTTCACAACCACAAATAATAATGATTTCCTATGCACACCTATTGCTCCACACTGCTACTACGGCGAGAATTCTTTGAAATTAAATCTGCTTTACTCGAATCTTGTTATGAGAGAGCAATTTTACGAGTGTTAGTTCGATGATCTTCGCTGCCCATCTCAATAATTTTGTTGAATTGTGTGAAATGCAAAAGTATAAGGATGTAGATGGTGACATTATAAAATTAAAATTGTTTCCTTTCTCTTTAAGAGGAAGAGCTAAAGATTGGTTGCTATCTCTCGCCTAGAAATAGTATTGATTCATGGACTAAATGCAAGGATGCTTTTATTGGTAGATATTATCCCCCTGCTAAAATTATATCTTTGAGGAGTAGCATAATGAATTTTAAACAATTGGATAATGAGCATGTTGCACAAGCTTGGGAAAGAATGAAATCTTTGGTTAAAAATTGCCCAACCCATGGATCGACTACTTGGATGATCATCCAAACCTTTTATGCAGGATTGAACTTTTCTTCGCGGAACCTATTGGATTCAGTTGCTGGAAGTACCTTTATGTCCATCACTCTTGGTGAAGCAACAAAGCTTCTTGATAACATGATGATTAATTACTCTGAATGGCACACGTGAAAGAGCTCCACAAGGTAAGAAGGTAAATTCTGTCGAAGAAACCTCTTCCTTGAGTGATAAGATTGATGCTATTATGTCTATGCTTGTGAATGATAGGACTAATGTTGATCCTAATAATGTTCCGTCAGCTTCATTGGTTGCCCAAGAAGAACATGTTGATGTAAACTTCATTAAAAATAATAATTTCAACAACAATGCTTATCGGAACAATTCTAGTAATAACTATAGGCCATATCCTTATACTAATGGTAATAGTTATGGTAATTCTTATGGGAATTCTTACAACAATAATAGGAACACACCCCCTGGACTTGAATCTATGCTTAAAGAATTTATTAGTACACAAACTGCTTTTAACAAATCTGTTGAGGAAAAGCTCGATAAAATTGATATTCTCGCTTCTAAGGTTGATAAACTTGCCTCTGATGTTGATCTTTTAAAATTGAAAGTTATGCCTAATAAGGATATTGAAAATAAAATTGTTACTACAGCAAATTCCATCCAAGTTAGAATTAATGAGAATATAAGATTGATGGCTGAATTGCATGCTAGGTGGGAAAGAGAAGAAAATGAAAAACTAGCTAAAGAGAATAATGTAGCTAAAGTTTGGACTATTACCACCACTAGTAATGTTAAGGATTCACATGTTGCTACACCTCCTACTATCAATGGTAAAATAATTGGTGTTGGCAATGTTACTACTCCTAGTGCAAAGCGTGCAAAATTACCTGAAACTGCTAAAACTGCTTAAATTGATAAAACTGCTGAAATTTTTCAAAATATTGGGGACAATGATCCCATTTCTGTAGATCATAATGGGTTAGAATTTGATGATTGCCACATCTCTGAAGTCATAAAGTTCTTACAAAAGCTTGCTAAAAGTCCCAATGTTAGTGCTATAAATTTGGCCTTTACAAAACATATTACGAATGCTCTCATAAAAGCTAGAGAAGAGAAACTAGAACGTGAAGCTTCTATTCCTAGGAAGCTAGAGGATGGTTGGGAGCCCATCATTAAGATGAAGGTCAATGACTTTGATTTTAGTGCTTTATGTAAACTTGGTGCAAATATTTCCGTTATGCCTAAGAAAATCTATAATATGCTTGACTTGCCACCATTGAAAAATTGTTATTTGGATGTTAATCTTGCTGATCATTCTATAAAGAAACCTTTGGGGAGGATCGATAATGTTCGTATTATGGTTAAAAATAAACTTGTCCCCGTTGATTTTGTTGTCTTGGATATTGAATGCAATGCATCTTGTCCCATTATATTGGGAAGACCTTTTCTTCGAACTGTTGGAGCTATCATTAATATGAAGGAAGGTAATATTAAATATCAATTTCCTCTCAAGAAAGGTATGGAACACTTCCCTAGAAATAGAATGAAGTTACCTTTTGATTCTATTATTAGAACCAATTATGATGTTGATGCTTCATCTCTTGATAACACTTGATATACACTTTCTGCGCCTAGCTGAAAGGCGTTAAAGAAAAGCGCTTATGGGAGACAACCCATATTTTTAGTACAGTACTTTTATCTTATATTTGAGTCTTGGAAGTTGTTACTATTGTAGCAACCTCTCCTTATCTTAGTTTTGTGCATTGTTGTGCTAAGTAAAGTCGTTGATAGTAAGGTTCATACTAGATTTGGATTACTGCGCAGAAACAGATTTATTTGCTGTCACGAATCTGGGCCTAATTCTCTCTAGGTAACTCAGACAATTATGAAAATTTACGTGAGTGATCCTCAGATATGTACGCAACTTTCATTCAATTTGAGCATTTTCATCTGAGCAAGTCTGGTGCCTCAATAAAATTCGTCTTTACGAACTATTCTGTTTTGACAGATTCTGCCTTTTATTTCGCATTGCCTCTTTTGCTATGTTGGATGAATTTCTTTGTTCCATTAATGTCCAGTAGCTTTGTGCAATGTCCAGAAGTGTTAAGAATGATTATGTCACCTCTGAACATGTAAATTTTAATTGTGCACTAACCCTCTAATGAGTTGTTTTGAGTTTGGTGTGGAGGAAGTTTTCAAGGATCAAGAGAGGGAGATGATACAATATGATCAAGGAGAGTGAAAGCTCTAAGCTTGGGGATGCCCCGGTGGTTCACCCCTG
This sequence comes from Lolium rigidum, assembly GCF_022539505.1. Taxonomy (NCBI): domain Eukaryota; kingdom Viridiplantae; phylum Streptophyta; class Magnoliopsida; order Poales; family Poaceae; genus Lolium; species Lolium rigidum. The sequence continues at coordinate 347,607,336 of NC_061513.1, read as the reverse complement.
CATATTTTAAGAAGACTCAAGCGTCTAAGCTTGGGGATGCCCAAGGCATCCCCTTCTTCATCGACAACATTATTAGGTTCCTCCCCTGAAACTATATTTTTATTCCATCACATCTTATGTGCTTTGCTTGGAGCGTCGGTTTGTTTTTGTTTTTGTTTATGTTTGAATAAAATGGATCCTAGCATTCATTGTGTGGGAGAGAGACACGCTCCGCTGTTGCATATGTACAAATATGTCCTTAGGCTTTACTCATAGTATTCATGGCGAAGGTTGAATCTTCTTCGTTAAATTGTTATATGGTTGGAATCGGGAAATGCTACATGTAGTAATTCTAAAATGTCTTGAATAATTTGATACTTGGCAATTGTTGTGCTCATGTTTAAGCTCTTGCATCATATACTTTGCACCTATTAATGAGGAAATACATAGAGCTTGCTAAAATTTGGTTTGCATAATTGGTCTCTCTAAAGTCTAGATAATTTCTAGTATTGAGTTTTGAACAATAAGGAAGACGGTGTAGAGTCTTATAATGTTTACAATATGTCTTTTATGTGAGTTTTTCTGCACCGGTTCATCCTTGTGTTTGTTTCAAATAATCTTGCTAGCCTAAACCTTGTATCGAGAGGGAATACTTCTCATGCATCCAAAATCCTTGAGCCAACCACTATGCCATTTGTGTCCACCATACCTACCTACTACATGGTATTTCTCCGCCATTCCAAAGTAAATTTCTTGAGTGCTACCTTTAAAATTTCCATTCTTTACCTTTGCAATATATAGCTCATGGGACAAATAGCTTAAAAACTATTGTGGTATTGAATATGTACTTATGCACTTTATCTCTTATTAAGTTGTTTCTTTGTGCGATAAACATGTTCCTGGGGACGCCATCAACTACTCTTTGTTGAATATCATGTGAGTTGCTATGCATGTCCGTCTTGTCTGAAGTAAGGGAGATTTACCACTCATTTAATGGTTAGAGCATGCATAATGTTAGAGAAGAAAATTGGGCCGCTAACTAAAGCCATGAATCATGGTGGAAGTTTCAGTTTTGGACATATATCCTCAATCTCATATGAGAACATTAATTGTTGCTAAATGCTTATGCATTAAAGAGGAGTCCATTATCGGTTGTCTATGTTGTCCCGGTATGGATGTCTAAGTTGAGAATAATCAAAAGCGAGAAATCCAAATGCGAGCTTTCTCCTTAGACCTTTGTACAGGCGGCATAGAGGTACCCCTTTGTGACACTTGGTTAAAACATGTGTATTGCGATGACAATCCCGGTAATCCAAGCTAATTAGGACAAGGTGCGGGCACTATTAGTATACTATGCATGAGGCTTGCAACTTGCAAGATATAATTTACATGATATATATGCTTTATTACTACCGTTGACAAAATTGTTTCTTGTTTTCAAAACCAAAGCTCTAGCACAAATATAGCAATCAATGCTTCCCTCTGCGAAGGGCCTTTCTTTTACTTTTATGTTGAGTCGAGTTCACCTATCTCTCTCCACCTCAAGAAGCAAACACTTGTGTGAAGCTGTGCATTGATTCCTACATACTTGCATATTGCACTTGTTATATTACTTTACATTGACAATATCCATGAGATATACATGTTATAAGTTGAAAGCAACCGCTGAAACTTAATCTTCCTTTGTGTTGCTTCAATACCTTTACTTTGATTTATTGCTTTATGAGTTAACTATTATGCAAGACTTATTGATGCTTGTCTTGAAAGTACTATTCATGAAAAGTCTTTGCTTTATGATTCGAGTTGTTTACTCATGTCATTACCATTGTTTTGATCGCTGCATTCATTACATATGCTTACAATAGTATGATCAAGGTTATGATGGCATGTCACTCCAGAAATTATCTTTGTTATCTTTTACCTGCTCGGGACGAGCATGAACTAAGCTTGGGGATGCTGATACGTCTCCGACGTATCGATAATTTCTTATGTTCCATGCCACATTATTGATGATATCTACATGTTTTATGTATACTTTATGTCATATTTATGCATTTTCCGGCACTAACCTATTAACGAGATGCCGAAGAGCCGATTCTTGTTTCTGCTGTTTTTGGTTTCAGAAATCCTAGTAAGAAAATATTCTCGGAATTGGACGAAATCGACGCCCAGGGGCCTATTTTTACACGAAGCTTCCAGAAGACCGGAGGACTTACGAAGTGGGGCCACGAGGCGCCGCCACAACGAGGCGGCGCGGCCGAGTGCTGGCCGCGCGGCCCCGGCGTGTGGGGCCCTCGTGTGGCCCCCACGACCTGCCCTTCCGCCTATATATAGTCTTCGTCGCGAAAGCCCCCGATGCCGAGAGCCACGATACGGAAAACCTTGCGAGACGCCGCCGCCGCCAATCCCATCTCGGGGATTCGGGGAGATCGCCTCCGGCACTCTGCGGAGAGGGGAATCATCTCGCGGAGGACTCTTCACCGCCATGGTCGCCTCCGGAGTGATGTGTGAGTACTTCACCCCTGGACTATGGGTCCATAGCAGTAGCTAGATGGTCGTCTTCTCCTTATGTGATTCATTGTCGGATATTGTGAGCTGCCTAACATGATCAAGATCATCTATCTGTAATGCTATATGTTGTATTTGTCGGGATCCGATGGATAGAGAATATTATGTTATGTTGATTATCAATCTATTACCTATGTGTTGTTTATGATCTTGCATGCTCTCCATTATTAGTAGAGGCTTTGGCCAAGTTTTTACTCTTAACTCCAAGAGGGAGTATTTATGCTCGATAGTGGGTTCATGCCTCCATTAAATGCAGGACGGTGACGAGAAAGTTCTAAGGTTGTGGATGTGCTTGTTGCCACTAGGGATAAAACATTGATGCTATGTCCGAGGATGTAGTTAGTGATTACATTACGCACCATACTTAATGCAATTTTCTGTTGTTTGCAACTTAATGCTGGAAGGGGTTCGGATGATAACCTGAAGGTGGACTTTTTAGGCATAGATGCATGTTGGATAGCGGTCTATGTACTTTGTCGTAATGCCCAACTAAATCTCACTATACTCATCATATCATGTATGTGCATGGTCATGCCCTCTCTATTTGTCAATTGCCCGACTGTAATTTGTTCACCCAACATGCTATTTATCTTATGGGAGAGACACCTCTAGTGAGCTGTGGACCCGGTCCATTCTTTTACATTGAATACAATCTACTACAATACTTGTTCTACTGTTTTCTGCAAACAATCATCATCCACACTATACATCTAACCCTTTGTTACAGCAAGCCGGTGAGATTGACAACCTCACTGTTTCGTTGGGGCAAAGTACTTTGATTGTGTTGTGCAGGTTCCACGTTGGCGCCGGAATCCCTGGTGTTGCGCCGCACTACATCCCGCCGCCATCAACCTTCGACGTGCTTCTTGACTCCTACTGGTTCGATTAAACCTTGGTTTCTTACTGAGGAAAAACTTACTGCTGTGCGCATCACACCTTCCTCTTTGGGTTCCCAACGGACGTGTCAATTATACGCGCATCAACGTGACGTACCTTCTTGCAAAGGAAGGGAACACGGGAATTGATGGCGTGTAACTCACACGTTCGTTGGGAACCCCAAGAGGAACGTATGATGCGCACAGCAGCAAGTTTTCCCTCAGAAAGAAACCAAGGTTTATCGAACCAGGAGGAGCCAAGAAGCACGTTGAAGGTTGATGGCGGCGGGATGTAGTGCGGCGCAACACCGCAGATTCCGCGCCAACGTGGAATTCGCACAACACACAAGTACTTTGCCCCAACGAAACGATGAGGTTGTCAATCTCACCGCTTGTTATAACAAAGGATTAGATGTATAGTGTGGATAATGATTGTTTGCGAGCATCGATAGAACAAGTATTGCGTAGATTGTATTCAATGTAAAGAATGGACCGGGGTCCACAGTCACTAGAGGTGTCTCTCCCATAAGATAAATAGCATGTTGGGTGAACAAATTACAGTCGAGCAATTGACAAATAAAGAGAGCATAACAATCCACATACATGATATGATGAGTATTGTGAGATTTAATTGGGCATTACGACAAAGTACATAGACCGCTATCCAGACATGCATCTATGCCTAAAAAGTCCACCTTCGAGGTTATCATCCGAACCCCTTCCGATATTAAGTTGCAAACAACAGTGACAATTGCATTAAGTATGGTGCGTAATGTAATCAATAACTACATCCTTAGACATAGCATCAATGTTTTATCCCTAGTGGCAACACGCACAACACAACCTTAGAACTTTCATCCTTGTCCCGATTTAATGGAGGCATGAACCCACTATCGAGCATAAATACTCCCTCTTGGAGTTAAGAGCAAAAACTTGGCCGGAGCCTCTACTAATAACGGAGAGCATGCAAGATCATAAACAACACATAGGTAATAGATTGATAATCAACATAACATAGTATTCTCTATCCATCGGATCCCGACAAACACAACATATAGAATTACGGATAGATGATCTTGATCATGTTAGGCAGCTCACAAGATCCGACAATGAAGCACATGAGGAGAAGACAACCATCTAGCTACTGCTATGGACCCATATTCCGAGGGTGAACTACTCACTCATCACTCCGGAGGCGACCATGGCGGTGAAGAGTCCTCGGGAGATGATTCCCCTCTCCGGCAGGGTGCCGGAGGTGATCTCCGAATCCCCCGAGATGGGATTGGCGGCGGCGGTCTCGCAAGGTTTCCGTATCGTGGCTCTCGGCGCGGGGGTTTCGCGACGAAGACCTTAAGTAGGCGGAAGGGCGGAGTCGGAGGGGTCACGGGGGCCCCACACAGCTGGGCCGCGCGGGCCCCTCCTGCGCCGCGCCGCCCTAGTGTGGCGGTGCCCCGTGGCCCCACTTCGTCTTCCCTTCGATCTTCTGGAAGCTTTGTGGCAAAATAGGACCCTGGGCATTGATTTCGTCCAATTCAGAGAATATTTCTTTACTAGGATTTCTGAAACCAAAAACAGCAGAAAACAGCAACTGGCTCTTCGGCATCTCGTTAATAGGTTAGTGCCGGAAAATGCATAAATACGACATATAATGTGTATAAAACATGTAGATATCATCAATAATGTGGCATGGAACATAAGAAATTATCGATACGTCGGAGACGTATCAGGAATACATCCTCGTCTCCGCGTGCCTCGGTTATTTCTATACCCGAGCTTACTTTCCTTGTGATAGCCATCGTGCTTGAAGTACATATATCTTGCTATCACTTATGCTACATATATCTTGTGCCTATCTTGCTTAGCTCTAGTTGTTACTGTTGCACTTAGTTGAGCTTAGCATATTTAGGGTTTGTGCTTGTAAACTAAACGTTATTTTAATTCCGCATTCTTACAAGCCAAATCCGTAAGAGTTTTTAAAACGCCTATTCACCCCCTCTAGGCGACATCTCATCCTTTCAATTGTTCAGAGTCTTGGATGGGATCCAGGACAGCACGAGGAGTTCCAAAATGGTCCGGAGAATAAGATTCACATATAGGAAGTCACATCCCAAGTTTGGGAATGGTCCGGTGCATTTATGGAAGGTTGTAGAAGATTCTAGAATCATCTGGAATAAATCACTGTGGCAGGTAGAGTCCTGGAGGGACTCCACCAGCCCTAGCCAACCGACCAAGTGGGAAGGTGGAGTCCATGGTGGACTCCACCTAGTTGGCCGGCCAAACAAGAAGGAAAGGGAGAAATCCCTTTCCATCTATGTTTCCAATTTTGGTAAGTTTGGGAGTTGGAGTCCAAAGAGGTTTTGGGGGAACCCTACGTTTTCGACCAATATATAGAGGAGGAGGGGGAGTGGCAGGCCATATCAAAGCCAGACGCACCACCAAGGGGCTCCTAGGCGAGTGCCCCAAGTGCCCCCTCTCCCAAACCCTAGCTACTCCCTCCCCCCTCTTTCTCCCGCAGCGCTTACGGTGAAGGCCTGCCGGAGATCTCCACCACCACTGTCACCATGCCGTCGTGCTGGCGGGATTCTGAGGAGGATCTACTACATCCGCTGCCCACTGGAACGGGGAGAAGGACGTCCTCATCGACACCGTACGTGTGACTGAGTGCGGAGGTGCTGCTAGATTGTCGCACCGTCAAGATCTTCTACGCGCTTTTGAAAGCGGCAAATGATCGACTATATCAACCACGAGATTTATCTCGTTAACGCTTAGCGATCTTCGAGGGTATGTTGATCTTCATCTCGTTGCTACTATCTACTAGATTAGATCTTGGCTTGTTATTCGTTCTCGCGGTAGGAATTTTTTTGTTTTGTATGCTATGAATCCCTACAGTGGTATCAGAGTCGTGTCTATGCATAGATTGGTTGTACGAGTAGAACACAATGGTTTTTGTTGGTGTTGATGCTTTTGTTGTCGTTTGCTTATCGTGTATTTTGCATCTTGCGGCATGGTGGGATGAAGCGGCCTAGGCTAACCTTACATGACCGCGTTTATGATACTTGCTCCACGCTTGACATGCAACTTGTATTGCATAAGTGGCTTTGCGGGTGTCAGTTTCTCTCACCATAGTTAAGATCCAATTTACAATTTTCAATTGACAACACTTGTATCAGCGTTGTGGTTCATGTTCGTAGGTAGATCGGATCTTACTCGAAAACCCTAAACCACGTAAAATATGCAAACCAAATTAGAGGCGTCTAACATGTTTTTGCAGGGTTTGGTGATGTGATATGTCCATGATGTGATTGTGAATATATTTTATGTATGAGATGATCATTATTGTATTGTGGAAACCGGCAGGAGCCTTATGGTTGTCATTATATTTCATGTAGTATTTTTATTTCAAAGTAGTTGTAATAGTTGCTACACGTGGTGGACAACCATGAAGACGGCGCCACGGACCTTGACGCCCCGCCGACGATGATGGAGATCATGACCGTTGATGATGGAGATCATGCCCGTGCTTTGGAGATGAAGATCAAAGGCGCAAAGATAAAAGTGTCATATCATATCACATTATGAATTGCATGTGATGTTAATCCTTTTTATGCATCTTGTATTGCTTAGATCACGATGGTAGCATTATAAGATGATCCCTCTCACTAAAACTCAAGATAATAAAGTGTTTGTCCTTAGTTAGCACCGTTGCTAAGACTCGTTGTTTTGAAGCATCACATGATGATCGTGTGTGATAGACTCAACGTGTGCATACAACGGGTGCAAGTCAGATTTGCACATACGGAAACTAAGGTTTAACTTGACGAGCCTAACATGTACAGACATGGCCTCGGAACACGGCAAACCGAAATGTTAAGCATGAATCATATAGATGATATGATGAACATGTCGATGTTCGCTATTGAAGCTACATCATCTCTCGTGATGATCGGATTTGGTGTAGTGGATTTGGTTCGTGTAATGAGTTCACCTAGTTAATTTAAGAATTAATAGTAAACTCAATTTATCATGTACTTAGTCTAAATTGTATTTGAATTAAATTTTGTAGAATTGGCATCCGTTTTCTACATTGCGCTAGACTTGTAATTGAGATAGAAACAATACTAAATCTGACAAGTAACTTTACGGACTAGTACTTATCGTTAAAGAATCAAGAAATGATTAAGTCCTATTGAAAACTTTTAGTAATCCTCAAATTGTTGATTCAAAGAGCAATGGTTTCAGTTAGTATCTAAAATCATCTTGTCTCCGTGAAATTTGATGTTCAAATCCGTTTGAAAGTAAGGAGCTGAAAAGTTTGTTTTCAGAAATAAGCAAGGTGTGAGATATATATTTGTCTAACACATTATTACAAGATGCTAGAATATAATTTAGTGAGACTACATAAACTCATAAATTTTGTATGGGAATGTACGAAGATTGAAGACGCTAGGCATCCCGATCCTCCAACTACTTGGGTACTAACGTTATTCACATATCCATATGAGTCATAGTAGCTTCATCATGAAATTTTCATGATTTGATGAATAAAATTGTGAGTGAAATTTTTCTTCACATTAAAAGGTTACTAATATTGAAATCCAGAACACTTGTCATATGATGATCAACTTCAAATTATGAACCTCAAGGTTATTGGTATTTGACCAACAAGCCTAGAAGTTATTGATGTTGAAGTGTTTTCTGAAATATGAGGAAAGCAGAAAGAGAAACTACAAAAAGACTTTGGCGGAAAGAAAGAAAAGACTAGAAAGTCTAACTCAGGTGTATATAGATAATATACATGTCATGAATGTATTCTTTGATTGGTCACATAATGAAATTCTTGGGTATTTGTACCATATTGGTTGGTATGAGGTGTCATACAACACAACGCAATACAAGAATAAAGTGGCCTAAGTGACTGACAATGAATGTGGTAATAATGCACGTCTAGAACAAAATAAAGTGTTATTTTGTTCGTCGTTGGCATTCCACCTAGCTTTTCAGATTTATTATAAAGAACTTAATAATTTTTATTTTGCTCTGGCCAAATGAAAACGATCAGTTGTTGAAATTATGACTGTACTCCATGGACGATGGATAAGTTATTATAAATCTTAATGGTGAAACATACATGCATAACACTGATGCTAAAATGCCATAAGATAAATGATTTGAATTCCACTTATTTGTGGAACAACAATTAGGTCATGTTGGAAAGGAACGCATGAACAAACTACATGCAAATGGATTTTTGGAGTCATTCGACTTTGAATCGTTTGGCACTTGCAAATCTTTTCTAAAGAAAATAACTGAAATACCGTTCATAGGCCAAGAGTTGAACAGACAACTAACTTAGTGGAAACATACATGATGATGTGTGTGGTTCACTGGGCATAGTTGTGTGCGGAAGATTCTCCTACTTCATGAAAGCTTCCAACAATGAATTGAGTTTATATATATGGGTATATTTATTCGACGAGGAAGAAATCTGAAACATTTGAATAGATTCAAATAAATTTGAGCATGAAGTGGACATTATTATAATAGAAAAGTCAAATATCTATGATTGGATCATGGTGGAAATATTTTAATTACGAGTTTTACGAACATCTAAGAGAGTTACGAAATTGTTCCACAACTAACGTTTCTCGGAACACCATAGTTATGATGGAGTATTCGAGAGATGTATCCAAACCTTGTTGGATTAATGGTGAGATAAAATAAAATGATGCCATTATATTTTTGTGGATTATGCTTTAGAGACTATCGATGTTACACTAAATAGAGCGTCATTATAATCTGTTGAAATGACACCATACGAGTTATGGCATTGGTATAAAACCTAATAGTCCTTTCTTAAATTTTGGTATGCATAGCATAAATTAATAAGTTTACAACCAAAATTGGATAAATGTCTTTGTTGGTTAGCCCAGAGAACAAATTGGGAATTCTTTCCACTATGAAGTCAAAGACAAAAGTGTTTGTCGATGTTTCTTGCTTATTTCCAAGAAATTGTTTCTCGCGAAATATTTGAGTGGGAGGACAATGGAACTCGATAAGGTTGATGAAACTGAGCATGATGAGCAGAGTAGCACAGTGTTGGAAATGGTTCAGGAAGAAGCCACGACGCTCATGACTCCCATGTCTACAAAGTGTTATAGCCATGGAGATCGAAGTATCTATTGAACCTTGTAGGTATGGTTTACTTTGTGATCAAATAAATAATTTATGGACAAAGGATTGATTTTGAACAATGATAAACCAACTACATACAAAGAAGTTATGATGGGCCCTGACTTGGTTAAAATGTCTAAGACCATAAAATCCAAGATAGTATCTATAATCAAGCTTGGAGCTTGGCAAACCTTTTGAAGGAATAAATACTTTCTGAAAGTAAGTGGATCTATAAAATTAATGGACATGGATGAAATATCCTTGAACAAGCTCGATTTTTCGAAAGTTTGTTTATGACAAAGTTTAAAGAGTTGACTGCTATAAGATTAGATCTTTCGCAACGATGCTTATAGTCTATATGGATTGTTCTAGCAATCGCTACATATTTCTTTATGAGATATGATTAGTAGGATGGAAGAAATACATTCCTTAACAGAAGTGTGTATTAAAGGTGTATACAAGATACAACTGAGAGTTTTACTAGTCGGTAGAATGCAAGAAAGGTATACAAACTTCACTGGATGAAGTGAGTATCACGGAGTTAGAATCTTCACCGGATGAAATAATCAAAGAGTTTTGATTTCAACGGAAACAATGAAGATGCTTGCATTTGCAAAAAATTAATTGGGTGCGCTGAAACATATTTATAATACTTTATGTGGATAACATATCATTAATTATAAATAATGTAATCATGTACTTTATGTGATTAAAATGTTTCATTGAAATTAACTTCAATGAAAGGATATGGACTAAAAACATATTTAGCGTCAAGATCTATGAAGATAGATCGAAGCACATAATAAGTTTAAGTCAAAGTACATAGAATGAATATTGAAGTAGTTCAATATGAAAACGTCAAGAAGGTGTTCTTTTCCATGTGGAGGTTTAACAAGACTTGAGTGTATTTGACACTCAATGAGTAAAAACACATGAGTAATTTTAGATCATGAATAATATGTACACAATCAGATGTCCCATGATCTAAGATGTTACGAGCATATATCAGAATGAATCATATGATGATCATTGGACACTAGTAAGAATATCCCTGAGTGCTTTGTCAGAGGCAAGGATATAAATGTATAGTTTATATGGGGAAATGACAAACAAATCGATGTAAGGTGTTGCACCGATATTAGTTTGGTCACATAAAAAATGAATTTCAATCTCAATTAGGCTAAGTATTCATTAAAAGGTAGCAAAATGGGCTAGACGAAGTCTATTCTAGATTTAGATGAGTTTCAAATATTGTGACAGATTCTACAAACAAAGACAGAGTATAACATTGTTTTGACAATGACCGAGGGTGTTTGAGTCGAGGAGTTCTTTGAGAACTTGATGTAGTTCCGGTAGTGTCAGAACTATGAAGCTATATTGTATGTGACAATATTGGTAACATATTTCAGACCGTGGAATTAAGGTTCCACCAGAATACCAAGCATATACGATTAAATGCCGACTCATTTGAAAAACTGAGTGATGCGTGGAAACGCAAATGAATTGCAAAATACATACGTTTCTGAGCATGTCAGATTCGTTGACTGAAACCTCTCCCATAAGCAAACATGATAAGCACCAGAAGGCCAAGGTGTTATATCTTTACAAATGTAAACTAGATTATTGACTCTAGTGCAAGTGGGAGACTGTTTGAGATATGCCTAAGAGGCAATAATAAAAGTGTTTATTGTTATATCTTAGTGTTCATGATAATTTTTTACGTCCCATGCTATAATTGTATTAACCGGAAACATTAATACTTGTGTGTTTTGTAAACATAAAAGCGTCCCTAGTAAGCCTCTTGTTAAACTAGCTTGTTGATTAATAGATGATCATGGTTTTCTGATCCTGAACATTGGATGTTACTAATAACAAGATCATATCATTATGTGAATGATGTGATGGACATACACCCATAGTAAGCGTAGCATATGATCAAGTCATTAAGTTCATTTTGTTTCAAGCATAGGATACATAGTAACATAATCCTTCTACCATGAGATCATGTTAATCACCTACACCGGATGGATTCTTTGATGACATCGAACACTACTTCGCAAATGGGTAGTTATAAAGGTGGCATTAAGTGTTTGGAAAGTATAGGTTGAAGCACGTGCATCAGTAGTGGGATTTGTCTACCCAAATGACAGATAGATATACTCTGGGTCCTCTTGGTGGAATGTCATCCAACTAGCTTGCAAGCATGTGACTGACTCACAAGGGATGACATATCACGGTACGAGCAAGCATCCAACTAGATGGAAATTTCTTTCCATCTAGGTTTCCAATTTTGGTAAGTTTGGGAGTTTGTAATATCCCATGTTTAGAGGCAACAAAATGAGAGAACACCAAAGTGTGCATTGCATTCATGCATAGAAAATCCGGGAATTTTCGCGCTTTCAAATAAAACTTACCACGATGAATCGAAGTTTCACTTGACTTGCTGGAATTGAAGTAGATCATCAAGTCAAGCGCTATAAACTTCACTATGATCTTTGCTAAAACCTTATTTTGGGTAGAGATGATTTGATCTATGGATTAGATGAAATGGAATTAGATTTACAACAACACATTCTTTAATAATCAAACCCTAAATTATTAACACTTAAAAGTTAGCAACTACCTTTGTGTGTAATTGAATTCATTTCTAAACTTATTACCAAATAAGGTAAACCACAGGGTCTAAAGTGCATAAAAGCCACACATTATTATTTAAATCATAACTTATTAAATACATGGAATATCATAAAACTAAATCCATTTACATTACGAATTATAGTTCAAACTATTTGAATAAAACTAACTATGAGTATTTTGAAACTCATATGACCATGCCTTGGTGAAATCAAACACCAACTATCCAAATTTGAGGAATAACCTTCAACTTTGATTTTTTTGATCAACATTATAATATAACTACAATCAAATATGATATAGTGACTCCTCCACAATAATACAACTCCCCATAAGATATTTAGTAACAAATGCCACTTGGCTATCCAAAAATAAATCATATGAGAGGATAATCTCTATGCCACATAGGATGAAAAGATCTACATGACTTGCTTTCCAAGCTATATATGCCACCTCATGCTCAAAGGATTGCTATGGATAAGGGCATGACAACCAAGCACCTTACTCATCTAACCAACACAAGAGTCACCACCTATGTGTCATGATATTAGAGCTTGCCCAAGCCTATAAATAGAGCCATACCCTTCATCCATTTGCTCATCAAGTACCATGATACATGGGAACAAACACATAGAGCCACTCCATGTGAATTAGCTAGGATCAAGATGAAGAAGCTAGGAGGTGGAGGCATACCACAAGATGTAGGTTTATCAGATTTCCTGAAGAACAAGCTACAGAAGATACCAAGGTAGAATTCCTAGGCAAACCATATATTCAGAGGATCATATCATCATATCTTGAGGAGGACCTTAGGCTAATCCAAGACATTTAGAAGTGAGAGAGATTATAGATGCTAACCATAGCCATGTCTATCCTAGAGAATACTAGAGTAGTATTAAATCTTACTTGTTCAAATCAACCTTTAATCTTGGAGGTGAAAGCCATGTTCTATTAGGGAAACATAACTAAAACCCTAGGCCATATTTGAATTCCAATCTAAGCATCACTTTGGATCATAAGTAGAACCTTGCCAGACCTCATGCCTATTTATGTTCAAAGTAGTGAAGATTATGCAAAACCCTAAACCCTTTCACATAGGATTCACCTCACATAAAAATACTATGTCCTAACTTGTGTATCATGGATCACAAGTATGAACCAAGCCTATATACCTAAAGATTAAATGCCATTTGGTGAGTAGAGTGAAACCAATATCCAATTCTACTTTGACTTCCAATTACCTTGCTTAGTTGCCCAAATGGAATATTGTGTCATAATTGAACCATCACCTTAGAAAGTGAATTGATTATGAGGAGTGTAGAATCTATTCTAAATGAGTTAAGCTAAAAGTGGCTAAGCAAGATTATTAAACAAATATAGTTTAGCCAACCATATGATAAATCTTAGAAATAATCCTTCACATAAAATGATGAATTCATCTCATCCTCATTACCATCCATTCTAAACTTTAGCCATAATGAAAATATGTGTGAACAATCCAAATGATAAGTACTATCAAAACCTAATCATGTGTTCATTATGCACTTGTTATATAATTCAAACTATTAAAACATATTTGGTTATTAACTTATAAAAGTAATTGAGATGAACCCTAAATTCATATATATTTTGAATTTTGAATTGTGCCTCAGAAGAAAACAAATTTAATCAATTATTAAATGTTGTTGAAACAACAAAACTATGCAGTGAGCATTATTGTCAATTTGTATTGATATTCAAATAATTTAGAACCTGAAAAATAAGATAGAAATTAGTTTGAAATTCAAATAGCAAATTCAAATAAGAAAATAAAACAGAAAATAAATAGAAAAGAGAAGAGAGAGAGGACTTACCTTACCTGGACCGCAGCAGCCCGAAGCCAACCGCAACAGCAGCCCATCAAAGCCCAGGAGCAGTCCAGCCCAAGGCCAGATACCGTTTTATTGGCTTTAAAAATCGTGCGAGAGGAAAACACGTCGTCGTCATCGTCTCCGAGCTCGACAGCACTGCGACGCCAGTAGGCCACGACCTCCTCATCGATAAGCATGCCCGAACGTCGCCAGACCTCTCAGAACCGCGCCCAACTCGATTCGCGTCCGAGCTTATCCGTGGATGAGAACATCCTTGCCAGCTAGAAGCTTCCAGAGACCGCCACCTCTCCACCATTGTCGTCGTCGTGTCGAGGCCACAGAGCTTCCCTTGGCCTATAAATAGGTGGAGGGTATCGCCGTGCACGCCTTGCTCGTCTCCGCCACTTCAAATCTTCTCAGACGCTTCCCTATCTCTCAAATTCGTCCAATCTCTGTCGCCGGAGTCGAAGACGAAGTCGACGAAGGAGGCCACCCCAGTCTCCTGCGCGTGGTCCAGGAGGAGCGCCTGGACTCAAGGAGCATCTGGGAGGAGCCCAGCATCCAGGGGAGATCGGAGCAACGCCAATTTTGGATTTTCCCCTTGCAGCAGATCGCCGGTAATGGCGAATTACTTGTCGTCTCCGTCCACAATCCACCTCGGCGACCAACTCAGAAGACTCAGGGTATGATTACGCGTCGAATGAGCTATTCCTTGCTTCCAAGCATCATCCCTAGCTCGAGTTAGCCGCTTGACCGGAGCAGCGCCGCCGCAGATGTCTTCTCCGGCGATGCTCCGGTGGGTACTTCGGTTAACCACCACCACCATCATGCTCAGTAGGGTGTGGGGGTTCGGAATATGCTAGCCGCGCATCTCGGGGAACCCTAAACCAGCGGCACGCTCACCATCTGGCCGCCGGCGTCAAGCCGCCGGTGAGGGTGACGTGGCCGTGGGGCCTGCAGTGCCTTTGACCTGGTCCACTCCCACCTGGCAGACTACGTGTCATGTGGCCCACTAGTCAGCTGCTAGGGTTAGATCTGTACCGGGTAGATTTAGTATTTCCACTTAAATTCAAAATCCAGAAAAATAGTGAAACTTTGCAAAATCATATAAAATTCATTTCAACTCAGAAAAATATAAGTAATATATCAAAATGCTCACAAAAATAAACTCTATTCAATAAAAATATAAAATATAAATGTGTGTCAAAATAAAAATTCAATTATTTTTAACTTTATTAATTATGCCTTTTCATTTGTTTTAAAACCAATTTAAATTCAATAATTATTTAATTTTCAAAATTAAATCTTAGCTATTCAGTAAGAAAATAAAATGTTAAGATTAATTTTCTTAATCATCTTTTCATTAAACTTAAGATATTAGTGATAATTCATAAACCCTAATTTGCAAATTACTACTTTCTATTTTCTTTAAATAATTAAAAATTAAGAAAATACTATAAGCTAATATTATTTTGATAATTTAAAACTTGTTTACTTAAACAACTTTAGTTAACAAGTTAAGTATTTTAAAACTTAATAACAATTATTAAACCCTGATTTCAAAATTTAACTTAAATAGGAGTTATCCTAATTATTAATTCTTGTGAAAATTAATAAATATCAAAACCATTATCAATTTTGTTTCAAAGTAACTAATGACCACTTCTCTATTGTCAATTATTAGTTCAAGAGTTGAACTATAGTTTAGAAAACCTAGTTCTAATATAAGTAAGACCTGGAACCCATTATTTTATGTGTTCATCATAAATTGTTTCAATTCTAAAACCCTAGGGGTTTAGTCCATGTGATCATATAAGCTTCACTTATACCTATAAAACCCTAGTAAGAAACAAATGAATGCATGCTTATGATCCACTAGCATAAAACCAAGTCACATGAGATTATCATTTCAGGTCCCTATTCTTAATTAAAACCTATATGATTCACTAGTGCCACCTAGATGCAAACCCTAGCTTGTTAATTAGAGTAGTGCCATTGATCACCACTCCTATATACCACACCATTAGAATCAACCTCAATCCTCAAACCCTAGTAGAACCATAATGATGAACCCTAGTATCAACCTTGTGTAGCAATTCACAAGACATGCTCCTATCCAACTAAACCCTGTTTAAGAAATAATAAACCATCTAGTTTAGAAGCCATTAGAGGTTACTTAGTGAAGCAAATGTGAACCCATAGTAAACCCTAATAGCTAACTTATAGAACCATCTTGATAACCATCCTTTGATATGATGCTTAGAAGAAACCGTAGCAATAAGCCTACCAATACTTGCTATATATAAATCCATTCCAAGTTAAGAACCACGTAGTTCCTATTAGTGAAACTAAATGAATCCAATAGTTAACCCTAGAATTCCATAGCTTCTATTTATAGTAGTTGTTGTTCTTATTTAACCTATTCTTCAAAAGTTATTCTTTTGAAGTATAAGATAAGTAATCATCAACCATGTCCTGTAGAACTTAAAACTGACAACTATTCTTGTATTGTTATGCAACCACTAATCCTTTATGTGTATGCTTGTTATAATACCTTTATATTACTTATTTATGCTATTAATCTCACCAACCCTAATAAAAACCTTGTTTGAGAACCATCCTAAAAGTGCGACACACCCTAAAGAAATCTTTACAACTTATCCATCCTAAATCATCGAGATTAGGTTACGCTCGGGACGATTGCATCTCATACTATGCATTATAGCATCTTTGCCGGTTCTTTAAACATTGTCCTTACCGGACAATGATGGTATTTCAGAATTTGGAGTTCTCACGTATCGAAGCTTTTGCCTGCATAATCTTGCAGTCAAGAAAGGCAAGTTCATCGCTTGCTCATGTCATTTGATTATTTTTATCAAATTATATGCAAAGTACTATACTTATCACTCTTTCATAGAAAAGCAAATATTATTTTACAATTATGAATATGACTATGTGGTGGGCAATGGAACCATGGTATGTGTTGATATGGTGGAGGTTCCATTGCATGGGTTATATTAACCTAGGAATAATTACCAATGTCGTCTAGTGATTCTAGCGCCGTACATACCGCGTTAACCATAAGATCTATAATGGCTCTAGGGAAGCCAGCTGTATCTTTTCCCTCCTGCACGCCAACGGACTGGTTAGAGCTGCGGGAGTGCTGGAGGCCTCTGCCGTAGGTTGGGATGGCCTTTTAAATCCCCATCCGTGTGGATGACTGGCTCTACCGTCTATGATGGATTGTCCAAAGTACACCGTGGGTAAAGCCGTATGATCGGGAGATGTCTACCGGGGGTGTACGGGTGGACAAAAGGGTGGATTTGCAGGGTCACGGAGAAGGCGGTGTGGGCTTGGATTTTCATACCTGGCCTCACACCAAAGGAAGTGTGAACGGGGGCAAGTCCCTGCGGATGGCAAAAAGGATGGGATCTCTTATAGGAAAAGTAACGCACCTCTCGCGAGTGTATTAAATTGTGGTCTGTCACTCCTTGTTCGGGGAAGGAAGCTGCGAACGCGGCGAGGAAAGGAACTCCATGAAGTTCTGGTCAACCTGTGAAGACCGACGGGCATAGTTTTCGGAATAAAATAAACCTTTTGAAGAAATGTTTATGAAAACTTGCATTAGCCTATGACTTTCTGGTCTATGGTTGTAGCTAGTGCATGATACACCTATTTCCTAATATGAACTTGCTGAGTACGCTCGTACTCATTCCCTCCCATTTGAACCCCCTTCTTAGATCAAGGCACCGAAGTAGAAACTACCGTGGAACTCGAAGACAAAGGAGTCAACTGCAACAAGATGAAGAATCCAGTCAAAGAAGTCAATGGAGTCAACTTCGCATCGGCTATAATGGAAACCTAGACTAGTAATAAAAGGGAACCTTTCCCTAATCCTAGCACCTAAGTAGCTATATTTCTATAGCAAGCCAAGTAGCTCTTAAACTTGAGTTAGCAATAAGATAGACTACGAGTCGTTCTTCTGGAGCTTTATTTAAAGTTTTACCTCACTGTAAAGTAGGAGGCTGTGTTGATCTTATGTAAACAGTTCGTGTGTACTTCTATAGACATGCCTTGGACTCGCATATGTTTCTGTTGTACCACTCTGATGGATGTAATATGGGTGGAACGGTGTTTCACTTGTGTTATGTCAACGACTTGTGTACTACACCATGCAGTGGTACGCTGGGTCACCACAGAGTTAGACTCCAAAGTGGTTTTGGGGGAACCCTAGGTTTTTGACCTATATATAGAGGAGGAGTGGGGAGGGGGGCAGGCCATATCAAAGCCAGCCGCACCACCAACGGGCTCCCAGGCCGGCGCCCCAAGTGCCCCCCTCTCCCAAACCCTAGCTACTCCCTCCACCCTCTTTCTCCTGCAGCGCTTACAGTGAAGCCTTGCCGAAGATCTCCACCACCACCGTCACCATGCCGTCGTGCTGGCGGGATTCTGAGGAGGATCTACTACATCCGATGCCCGCTGGAACAGGGAGAAGGACATCGTCATCGACATCGTACGTGTGACCGAGTGCGAAGGTGCTGCCAGATTGTGGCACCGTCAAGATCTTCTACGCGCTTTTGAAAGCGGCAAGTGATCGACTACATCAACCACGAGATTTATCTCGTTAACGCTTATCGATCTTCGAGGGTATGTTGATCTTCACCTCATTGGTACCATCTACTAGATTAGATATTGGCTTGTTATTCGTTCTTGTGGTAGGATTTTGTTTTGTTTTCTATGCTACGAATCCCTACACCGAGCTTACCGACGAGGCCGGGGGAGCGACGCCGATGATCCCCTCTCGCTTGACGAGCATCATGGCCTCCTCTATGCTCTGATGGAGGCTACTTGCGCGGCGGTGGCTTTCAGCTGCATCTGCCACGCCTGCTGGGTGGCCTCCATGGCGGCGGCCGCTGCATTCCTCTCCTTCTGGTTCCTGCGTCGGCCGCGACGCTTCATGGCCTCGACGCCGTTCTCCTACTTGGACAACACCTTCTTTGCCTCCTTCGGCTTTGCGTCCCGGTCGCCGGTGCCGGCACGCTTTGCTTCCGCCGGAGTTGCAGCCTCCATTGGGGCTATGGTTGTGGCTATGTCGGAGTCTGGGGCGGCGGTGGTGCGAGGGTTCCCTCGGAATCTGATTGAGGTTAATTAAGTATTATGTTGTGAAACACAAGGTCCGGGATCAAACTATAAGTATTGAGCATATAAAGACAAAAGACATGCTTGCGGATCCACTAACGAAAGGCTTACCACCCAAGGTGTTCAAGTAACACGTAGCCGGCATGAGTTTAAGGGAAATTCTTACTTATCCTGGATCATAAGAGGCCCAAAAGTAAAAGAATTTGTTTCAAAACAGAGAAGTGTATTGTGGCTGTCTAATTCTATTGGCAATAGAGTTGTGACGATGAAACATGTCCTATGGACTGATCCAAAATAAAACGAATAAAATGAAAGTTTAAAGTTAAAAGTAAAGTTAAGATTAAGGAGGAGAATGTTAGGATGATCTGTTTCCCGAGTGGGCCCAACGGCCCACCGAGCCCCTTTACTTGAACCCTGATTGGAGGTGCTCAACCCACTATGGTTGACAGCCCCTGTCACGCTGCGCTATATAAATAGGTGGGGGCCGGCGGCACGCATCACGAGGTTTGTCGTGCGCCGTACACCCCACCGACATACCCTACCGAGCTAGGGATCGCAGCAGTGACGGGAAGCTCCGCCACCACCGCCGCCACTACCTCACCCATGCCGTCACCATCGTTGTCGCCACCATGTCCACACCCACTAGTTCCTCCTCCAAGGGAGAAGGTATGTTCATGTCTCTCTCGTTCTCTCTCTCTCTCACTCACATACCAGTACAAATCATTTACAGAGATAGTCAGTACCCGACATTAAATCTTAGACGGCACATCTGTTTTCCAAAGCCTAGGTTGCTCACGGTGGTAACAGGGGGTCGTGCAACTGCTTGGCCTCGGCAGACACATGCCTGAGCAACGCGTGTTCTGACGAACAATTGTGATCAACAAACCAAGTGGGCAACAGGAGACTTGGGGAAACTTCTCCCAGAATTTTAGCCAAAGGCTCTCAGTTATATATAAAAAAGAAACCACAGATATGCTAGAAAATAAACATATCTGAAACCAAGCCGTCATCTTGCAGCAAAGATAACAGGTGTAGCTGTCGCGCGAGTCAAGCATCATGCATGACAGGGTCAGAGGTGCGCTGACAGAAGGTCCCAATAATTGCATTAACAAAACCCACTTCTCCATGATGTTCACCGCCGGCTAGTCAATAGTTTAGCTCCGGCAATCTATATCTAGACTGACGAGGGACTATTATAAGAGAAGGCTAATAATGACAGATATCTATCTATGGATCCTTGCAATCTGAATAATCTGCACCGCAGCTGGAAATAACATATATATGAAGTAAAAGCGAACAAGGGAACTAAGTTGATAGTATACAGCTACGTAAAAGCTAACTGTAGATTCACCCCTAATTAACATCTCCAACAATCCTAGAATATAGGTTCAAAACACAAAACGAAAACGATACTACCATCTTTATGCTAGACTAGTGAGCATACCCAACCAGATAAAACAATAGTCGGAAAGATGCTACAACAACTCAGCTCAGGGGCTGTGTGATGGTTTCAGTTTCTGAATCCAGTGCTTCAGCCCCTTCTTTTGGTCAGGGCAGGTGCTCCACTTCAGCGCGTCCAGGCGGCCGCCTTGCGAGAGAACAGACTGGCACTTCTCCAGGATTTTGACAATTTGCCAGAAATCTGGCCTCTTGTCGGGCTGATATGCGCAGCACTCCTCAATCAAGGGTGCTAGAGCTGCCATTGGGCAATCTGCGGGCATGGTTGGCTTCGTCTTCTGAAATAACAAGAGATTTTGGTCAAACAAATGCATATACATTTTAAATATGTGTTCTGCCAAATTTACTATTAGAGGAACTCAAAATAATAAACAGAGGCTTACATTGTGTAGAACGGTATAAGCCACCTGCATAGGGTTCAAGTTCTCATAAGGAATCCTCCCCGTCACCATTTCCCACAAGAGCAGCCCGAAGCTGTATACATCCACCTTCCGGTTATATGCAGTGCCCTTGATCATCTCAGGGGCCATCCAACGGTATGTACCCGCATCCTCCACTAGCAAATCACATAAAGTCTCCTCGCAAGCAATGCCGAAATCAGCGATCTTCACAACGAAGTTCTCATCAAACAGTATGTTCTCTGGCTTAATGTCACGATGGACGATCCCCTGAGAGTGAATGTACTCCAACCCACGGGCAACATCGAGAGCGATAGATATTGTCTTCTCTAGAGGGATAGGATGGTGCTCAATGCTGTGTAGGTATGACCTCAGGGAACCTCCAGGAAGGAACTCAGTGAGAATGTAAAAAACCGGTGGGCTTTTATAAGCTGCTACAAGCTGCATTAAGAAGTTTCTAGTTAACAGCGTAAGCCAAACTAAAACTAAATACAATACTAATACAGAACCAAAGATATATAAAAAAAAATACATGATGAGAAGTCATAATTTTTATTTGTTACCTTTATCACATTTTTATGATACAAGTGGGATAATGCATTGATCTCAGTGTTATACTGTCTAGCAAGCATTGTAGCCAACTTTCCATTGTCATCATTTTTAGGAATGCGTATAAACTTGATGGCAACTGGCTGTTCATCATAGACTCCTTTGTATAATCGGCTGTATACACCAGAAGCAAACTTATCCTTACGAACAAGCATCTTGGCCGGATCGAGTGTCCAATCAACCGTTGTTTGCACCTCCTGAGCCATGCTAACTGTACGACCCCTCACACTATCTACTGCACTAACCCTCCTTCCACCACCCTTCCGAGACTTGTGCTTAGCAGAGACTAGAGGAGTCGAACGCCAATTAGCGCTTGGATCCCTACCCAACGATTTGCCATAGACACTCTTTTCAGATCCTACTCGCTCTGGGGGAGGACTTGTGAACCTCTGGCTTCCAGCTCTTGCTTCCCTGAATAATTCCGAAGGCAATACGCTGGGCAGAGGAGACTTTGATCTCGGCCTGTGCTGGGATCCATTAGCCTTTTGTACGCTGGAGCCTTGATTTTGATTGATTTGTGCCTTGTTTAAGTAGCTGAGGAGCATCATCGAGCTCGAGCTCTTGCCAAGGCTCCTTGCCTTTGGGCCATTGGATTTCTGAGAGTTCGCCGGAGGGCTTAGAGGGATCTCCAAATTCACCTTATGCTTGTTATGCTTCTCCTTATTAGGCTGAAGCAATGATCCAAGTGAAGACAAGCTGGCTGTGTGTTTCAGTGAAGGCAAGCTGGCTGTGTGTTTCAGTGTAGCCACTGTTTCCTCCTTGTCCCGATCAAGGGGCATCGACACAGACTTCTTCATAGTCACATATTTCTGAAGTCGCTCCTCCAGCTCCCTGCCAAGGGGCGCAACAGGCAACCCATTCAAAGCAGCCCTGGTGTAGACCCTGTGAGAGAACTTTGTCCTCCGAACCCACGAGGTCTCCTTGTTGTCCATTCTGCTGGTGCTAAGGAGACCAAGACACTCGGTGAGAAGCGAGATCAGATGCCGACTTTGGAAGCCTGGATCAGCATGGAGCACATGTTGAAGTAGAACTCGGAGATGAAGAAGATCACACGGAGAGACCTCAGGCCAGGAATCGTCGTTACGATTCCTCGACCCATTTGTTTGCAATTTTCTTGCAGCAAGCTGTATACGAGGTGGAGCAACTCCTCAAACTTGTAAAGGTTGGCCTAGAACTGACAGCAACGTATCCTTCTGTGGCTCCTGAAATATAACAAAGAGGAAGGAAATATTGTAAACTCAACTTGGCCTGCAACTGACAATATTGTATTTGACGATAATTGCTCATGTAGATGTCTGGTTCAGCGAATTAAAACAAAATTATTTATCATTATCAGATTCACAGAGAAGACTTGACTTCTTGGATTAGAGGATCACAGAGACGGAACAGTGCGTAGACGCTTTCAGGCAATTGGACGCATTGGTGCGTCTACAACAAGCAGGGACAAAAATAAACTCATCTACAAACTGAACTTGAACTTGTGTGCAACCGGCAGTATTGTACTGACAATAATTTGCTCGTAGAAAATGTCTAGTTCAGCTAGTAAAACCAGAGCAGGTATTTATCAATATCAGACACACGTATTTGAGGATTACAGACATGGAACGTCAGCGCGAACAGGGTATTTGACAATTGGACGCAATGGAGCATCTACAGACGGGGACGAAAGGAAAAAAAACTCATCTACGGACGAACCTGAATCATTCTAACAGGCAAAAAGCTCTGAAACCTCGGGCAGATTTGCACACTTGTGGGATCAAAAACATGGGGGCTACCGGCAAAAGCAATCTAGACACAATCAAAAGGAGGAACGCAAGCAAACAGCAGCCGCTAAGGTTACCTACTTGCCTTCTCAGCGGAATCGGTCGAGAAGCGCCGAGAGCCGAAATCACGTCGAGAACGGGCCAAAACAGAGAGCCGTCGACGGAGAAGGAAGAAGGAAAAGAAAAAAATCTTGGATGTGAGGAGAGATTAACGAACCTTCCTCCTCCTACTCGGGGAGTTTGTTACAGGAGGCGAATCCGGATCGAAATGCGCTTCTCGTTCAACCCCAACCGATCTCTATCTCTTCCCCTATTTCCGCTTCCAACTGCGGCAACCTGAACCGAATCTGAAGGAGGGGATCGCGAGATTTCAATAGGCACGCATTGAAGGCCCCCGTACCAGAAAGGAAACAAACAGGGCCCGCCGGCCTTGCGCTTACACCCTGTAAACGCGGCGGTGGCCCGTGTGTACAGCCCCGGGACTCCTGCCTCTCCTCTGTCCCCCCCGACCCAAACTCTGCACTCTCCTATGCCTCTACTTCCTCAAGATGACTCCTTTCAGAACACGGAGAAGATGACCACGGGGGGTCGAGCTACGGCAGAAGAAGGGCACCGCCGCACCGTCTAAGAAAACCTGGGGCCGGATGAACGCTGGGCGACAGGTGTTGGTGGCATTTTTTGTGGGGATGCAGAAGATGGTTCGGGTGTGTTAAGAGAAGGCACTGGAGGTGGAGGAGGGGTCAATGGACGCAGGGCGGGCGAGGAAGGTGCTATGTTTGTTAGTTTGTTGCTGCTGGTTGTGGAGTGTGGGGTGGCAGGGTGAGGAGAGCAGGAGGAGGTGGACGGAGAGGGACGGCAGAATTGAGAATGTCAAGCTTTTTTGCTCAAAAAGCAGTTGGCTGTTTTCTTTGGCCTCCCTGACCCCTCCTTTTCCCTTTTCCTACATTCTTTGCGTCCATTATTGTTCTTGGGATGGGATCCTCCCTAGCTACGACTCTGTGCCACAATTCGTTTTCTTGGAATATTCATCATATTTGTACGATTTTGATTGGGTCCTAAGCAAGAGTTTGAATTGACCGGATCCGCGTAGCTGAATACTGGTGGTAGGGATAAACAGATTCTTGCAATTGATATTGTCAAATTCTTGCAGTTGATCATCTTCAGGACCTTGTTGGCTCAAGGAAATTTCATACTATGAAATTTGGAAATTCGGTTTGTATGAAAGCAAGTTCTGTCCAGCTTGCTTGGTAAGGGATATGATAGGTACTTTTCCCTATGGTCTACCTCGTTGCGCAATCTTGCATGGAATTTGTAAAACATAAAATCGCTTAGAGTCCAATCATGTACTTTTCTCCTTTGTTAATCACATGTACTTTTTTCTATTTTGTTTCAATGAAAACAATGCCATATATATGATACTTCCTAAGAACTCCTTGATGTCTACGGGAGCTTCTATTCTTGTAGACAGTGTTGGGCCTCCAAGAGCAGAGGTTTGTAGAACAGCAGCAAGTTTCCCTTAAGTGGATACCCAAGGTTTATCGAACTCAGGGAGGAAGAGGTCAAAGATATCCCTCTCATGCAACCCTGCAACCACAAAGCAAGAAGTCTCTTGTGTCCCCAACACACCTAATAGGTGCACTAGTTCGGCGAAGAGATAGTGAAATACGGGTGGTATGAATAAGTAGTAGCAACGGCAACGACACCGTGAAAAGTGCTTTGCCCAGGACAAGTAAACAAGCGAGTAGTAACTCAGCAGTATTTAGGAACAAGGCCTAGGGATTACACTTTCACTAGTGGACACTCTCAACATTGATCACATAACGAACGTGATAAATGCATACTCTACACTTTTGTTGGATGATGAACATATTGCGTAGGATTACACGAACCCTCAATGCCGGAGTTAACAAGCTCCACAATAATGCTCATGTTTAAGTAACCTTATAGTGTAAGATAGATCAATAGACTAAACCAAGTACTAGCATAGCATGCACACTCGTCACCTTCATGCATATGTAGGAGGAATAGATCACATCAATATTATCATAGCAATAGTTAACTTCGCAATCTACAAGAGATCTTGATCATAGCATAAACCAAGTACTAACACGGTGCACACACTCGTCACCTTTACACACGTGCGAGGAGGAATAAAACTACTTTAATAACACATCACTAGAGTAGCACATAGATAAATTGTGATACAAACACATTGCAATCATAAAGAGATATAAATAAGCACCTCACTATGCCATTCAACAGGTGAATAAGTATTCTCGTGAAATCTAGCCTAAGAGACCCACACGGTGCACACACTCGTCACCTTTACACACGTGGGACTAGGAGTCTCCGGAGATCACATAAGTAAAACTCACTTGACTAGCATAATGACATCTAGATTACAAGCATCATCATATGAATCTCAATCATGTAAGGCAGCTCATGAGATTATTGTATTGAAACACATAGGAGAGAGATGATCCACATAGCTACCGGTACAGCCCCGAGCCTCGATGGAGAACTACTCCCTCCTCATGGGAGCAAGCAGCGGTGATGAAGATGGCGGTGGAGATGGCAGCGGTGTCGATGGAGAAGCCTTCCGGGGCACTTCCCCGCTCCGGCAGGGTGCCGGAACAGAGATCCTGTCCCCGGATCTTGGCTTCGCGATGGCGGCGGCTCCGGAAGGTTTCGTGGGTTTCGTCGAACGCCGTAGGGTTTTCTCGATCCGGGGGCTTCTTATAGGCGAAGAGGCGGCGCAGGAAGGTCGAAGGGGGGCCCACACCCTAGGGGCGCCCCCTTGGCCGCGCCGGGTGTGGTGTGGGGCCCCTGTGGCTCCTCTCGATCCTTCCCGGGTGTTCCGGATGCTTCCGATGAAAATAGGAACTTTGGCGTTGATTTCGTCCGATTCCGAGAATATTTCGTTACTAGGATTTCGAAACCAAAATCAGCGGAAAACGAGAACCGGCACTTCGGCATCTTGTTAATAGGTTAGTTCCGGAAAATGCACGAATATGACATAAAGTGTGCATAAAACATGTAGATAACATCAATAATGTGGCATGGAACACAAGAAATTATCGATACGTTAGAGACGTATCGGCATCCCCAAGCTTAGTTTCGCTCGTCCCGAGCAGGTAAAACGATAACAAAGATAATTTACTGGAGTGACATGCCATCATAATCTTGATCATACTATTTGTAAAGCATATGTAGTGAATGCAGCGATCAAAACAATATATATGACATGAGTAAACAAGTGAATCATATAGCAAAGACTTTTCATGAATAGCACTTCAAGACAAGCATCAATAAGTCTTGCATAAGAGTTAACTAATAAAGCAATAATTCAAAGTAGAGGCATTGAAGCAACACAAAGGAAGATGAAGTTTCAGCGGTTGCTTTCAACTTATAACATATATATCTCATGGATAATTGTCAACGTAGAGTAATATAACAAGTGCAATATGCAAGTATGTAGGAATCAATGCACAGTTCACACAAGTGTTTGCTTCTTGAGATGGAGAGAAATAGGTGAACTGACTCAACATTGAAAGTAAAAGAATGGTCCTCATAGAGGAAAAGCATCGATTGCTATATTTGTGCTAGAGCTCGATTTTGAAAACTTAAAGAGAGCATAAAAATAAAGTTTTGAGAGGTGTATGTTGTTGTCAACGAATGGTAGCGGGTACTCTAACTACCTCATCAACCGGACTTTCAAGAGCGGCTCCCATGAAGGACGTTATCTCTACCAACGAAGGTAGATCATCCCTCTTCTCTTTTGTTTACACATGTACTTTAGTTTAGTTTTTCTTTATTTATGGATGACACTCCTCCCAACCTTTTTCTTACACAAGCCCTGGCTAACCGAATCCTCGGGTGCCTTCCAACAATCACATACCATGAAGGAGTGTCTATTTGCAAAATTAAGTTGCTTACCGATGAATCGAGCAAAACATGTGAAGAGAATTATTAATGCAAGTTAATTAATCGGGGCTGGGAACCCCATTGCCAGCTCTTTTTGCAAAATTATTGGATAAGCGGATGTGCCACTAGTCCATTGTGAAAGTCCGTCGAAGTAAATGACAAGATCGAAAGATAAAACACCACATACTTCCTCATGAGCTATAAAACATTGACACAAATCAGAGGTGATAAATTTTGAATTATTTAAAGGTAGCACTCAAGCAATTTACTTTGGAATGGCAGGAAATACCATGTAGTAGGTAGGTATGGTGGACACAAATGGCATAGTGTTGTTTGGCTCAAGGATTTGGATGCATGAGAAGTATTCCCTCTCGATACAAGGTTTAGGCTAGCAAGGTTGTTTGAAACAAACACAAGTATGAACTAGTACAACAAAACTCACATAAAAGACATATTGAAAACATTATAAGACTCTACACCGTCTTCCTTGTTGTTCAAAACTCAATACTAGATGTTATCTAGACTCTAGAGAAACCAAATATGCAAACCAAATTAGCAAGCTCTAAGTATTTCTTCATTAATGGGTGCAAAGTATATGATGCAAGAGATTAAACATGAGCACAACAATTGCCAAGTATCAAATTATCCAAGACATTTTAGAGTTACTACATGTAGCATTTTCCAATTCCAACCATATAACAATTTAACGAAGAGGAAACTTCGCCATGAATATTATGAGCTAAGAACACATGTGTTCATATGAACCAGCGGAGCGTGTCTCTCTCCCACACAAGCATGATGTAATCCAATTTATTCAAACAAAAACAAAAACAAAAGCACACAGACGCTCCAAGTAAAGCACATAAGATGTGACCGAATAAAAATATAGTTTCAAGAGAAGGAACCCGATAATTTATCGATGAAGAAGGGGATGCCTTGGGCATCCCCAAGCTTAGACACTTGAGTCTTCTTGATATATGCAGGGATGAACCACCGGGGCATCCCCAAGCTTAGACTTTTCACTCTTCTTGATCGTAGTATATCATCCTCCTCTCTTGACCCTTGAAAACTTCCTCCACACCAAACTCGAAACAACTCATTAGAGGGTTAGTGCATAATAAAAATTAACATGTTCAGAGATGATACAATCATTCTTAACACTTCTGGACATTGCATAAAGCTATTGGACATTAATGGATCAAAGAAATTCATCCAACATAGCAAAAGAGGCAATGCGAAATAAAAGGCAGAATCTGTCAAAACAGAACAGTCCGTAAAGATGAATTTTATTAGGCCACCAGACTTGCTCAAATGAAAATGCTCAAATTGAATGAAAGTTGCGTACATATCTGAGGATCATGCTCGTAAATTGGCGTAATTTTCTGAGCTACCTACAGGGAGGTAGACCCAGATTCGTGACAGCAAAGAAATCTGGAACTGCGCAGTAATCCAAATCTAGTACTTACTTTTCTATCAAAGACTTTACTTGGCACAACAAAACATAAAACTAAGATAAGGAGAGGTTTCTACAGTAGTAAACAACTTCCAAGACACAAATATAAAACAAAGTACTGTAGCAAAATAACACATGGGTTATCTCCCAAGAAGTTCTTTCTTTATAGCCGTTAAGATGGGCTCAGCAGTTTTAATGATGCACTCGCAAGAAATAGTATTTAAAGCAAAAGAGAGCATCAAGAGGCAAATCCAAAACATATTTAAGTCTAACATGCTTCCTATGCATAGGAATCTTGTAAATAAACAAGTTCATAAAGAGCAAAGCAACAAGCATAGGAAGATAAAACAAGTATAGCTTCAAAAATTTCAGCACATAGAGAGGTGTTTTAGTAACATGAAAATTTCTACAACCATATTTTCCTCTCTCATAATAACTTTCAGTAGCAACATGAGCAAACCCAACAATATAACTATCACATAAAGCATTCTTATCATGAGTCTCATGCATAAAATTATTACTCTCCACATAAGCATAATCAATTTTATTAGTTGTAGTGGGAGCAAATTCAACAAAGTAGCTATCATTATTATTCTCATCAAGTGTAAGAGGCATAGTATAATCACAACAAAATTCACTCTCCATAGTAGGTGGCACCAAAAGACCACTATCATTATAATCATCATAAATAGGAGGCAAAGTATCATCAAAGAAAATTTTCTCCTTAATGCTTGGGGGACTAAAAATATCATGAAAACCAGCTTCCCCAAGCTTAGAACTTTCTATATTATTGTCAACAATGGTGTTCAAAGCGTTCATACTAATATTACTACCAAGCATGCAAAGAAGATTTCATAGGTTTTTTAATTTTCGCATCAAACAATCCATGTTTTAAATCAGGAAATAGAATAAGAAGCTCACTCTTGTACATTATGCCAAACTAGTGTAAACAAGAAACAAAAAGATGCAATTGCAGGATCTAAAGGAAATAGCTTCGAGCACACACACAACGGCGCCGTAAAAATACTTTACCCGAGACCGTAGTATGAGAGCCTTTTACCTTTCCTCCCCGGCAACGGCGCCGTGAAAAGTGCTTGATGTCTACGGGAGCTTCTATTCTTGTAGACAGTGTTGGGCCTCCAAGAGCAGAGGTTTGTAGAACAGCGAAGCAAGTTTCCCTTAAGTGGATACCCAAGGTTTATCGAACTCGTGGAGGAAGAGGTCAAAGATATCCCTCTCATGCAACCCTGCAACCACAAAGCAAGAAGTCTCTTGTGTCCCCAACACACCTAATAGGTGCACTAGTTCGGCGAAGAGATAGTGAAATACAGGTGGTATGAATAAGTAGTAGCAACGGCAAAAAGTGCTTTGCCCAGGACAGTAAACAAGCAGTAGTAACTCAGCAGTATTTAGGAACAAGGCCTAGGGATTACACTTTCACTAGTGGACACTCTCAACATTGATCACATAACAGAACAGATAAATGCATACTCTACACTTTTGTTGGATGATGAACATATTGCGTAGGATTACACGAACCCTCAATGCCGGAGTTAACAAGCTCCACAATAATGCTCATGTTTAAGTAACCTTATAGTGTAAGATAGATCAATAGACTAAACCAAGTACTAGCATAGCATGCACACTGTCACCTTCATGCATATGTAGGAGGAATAGATCACATCAATATTATCATAGCAATAGTTAACTTCGCAATCTACAAGAGATCTTGATCATAGCATAAACCAAGTACTAACACGGTGCACACACTGTCACCTTTACACACGTGCGGGAGGAATAAAACTACTTTAATAACACATCACTAGAGTAGCACATAGATAAATTGTGATACAAACACATTGCAATCATAAAGAGATATAAATAAGCACCTCACTATGCCATTCAACAGGTGAATAAGTATTCTGTGAAATCTAGCCTAAGAGACCCACACGGTGCACACACTCGTCACCTTTACACACGTGGGACTAGGAGTCTCCGGAGATCACATAAGTAAAACTCACTTGACTAGCATAATGACATCTAGATTACAAGCATCATCATATGAATCTCAATCATGTAAGGCAGCTCATGAGATTATTGTATTGAAACACATAGGAGAGAGATGATCCACATAGCTACCGGTACAGCCCCGAGCCTCGATGGAGAACTACTCCCTCCTCATGGGAGCAGCAGCGGTGATGAAGATGGCGGTGGAGATGGCAGCGGTGTCGATGGAGAAGCCTTCCGGGGCACTTCCCCGCTCCGGCAGGGTGCCGGAACAGAGATCCCGTCCCCCGGATCTTGGCTTCGCGATGGCGGCGGCTCCGGAAGGTTTCGTGGGTTTCGTCGAACGCCGTAGGGTTTTCTCGATCCAGGGGCTTCTTATAGGCGAAGAGGCGGCGCAGGAAGGTCGAAGGGGGGCCCACACCCTAGGGGGGCGCGCCCCCTTGGCCGCGCCGGGGTGTGGTGTGGGGCCCCTAGGGCTCCCCTCTGGTCCTTCCCGGGTGTTCTGGATGCTTCCGATGAAAATAGGAACTTTGGCGTTGATTTCGTCCGATTCCGAGAATATTTCGTTACTAGGATTTCGAAACCAAAATCAGCAGTAAAACAGGAACTGGCACTTCGGCATCTTGTTAATAGGTTAGTTCCAGAAAATGCACGAATATGACATAAAGTGTGCATAAAACATGTAGATAACATCAATAATGTGGCATGGAACACAAGAAATTATCGATACGTTAGAGACGTATCACTCCTACGTTTTACATGTTGTGCAAGAAAATAAACCCTGGGATTTTACAGCGAGTCAAATATAGATTCTAGGTTTTCAAGGAAAACTAGATGTCGTCGGTCTTTACTTCTAGATGGAAAACTCGCGCGCATGCTTAGATATGACTTTGATTGGATTATAAGAGAGTTTGAATTGACCGGATCCACTTGATCTCGTCTTTAGGACCTTGTTGGCTAAAATAAATTTCATAATATGAAATTTAGAAATTCGGATTGTAGGAAAGCAAATTTTGTTTAACTTGCTTGGTAACAGATAGGATTGGTACTTTTCCCTATGGTCTACCTGGTTACACAATCTTGCATGCAATTCCGAAGATAAAATTGATTTGAGTCCAATCACATAATTTTCTCCTCTGTTTATCACACATAATTTTTGTATTTTGTTTCAATGAAAGCAATGTCATATATGTGATGCTTCAGAAGAATTCCTACCTTTTCATGTTGTGCAACCAAACGAGGCCATGTTTTCGGTTCATGTAGGATTCACCATGTAAGAGGCCCTAAGGCTAGTTGGATCCATGATGCAAAAAAACTTATGATTTGACCACGAGTCAAATATAGATTCTAGGTTTACAAGAAAAGCCAATTTTCATCGGTCTCTACTCACGCATGGAAAACTCGTGCGCATACTCACATATGATTATTGAGTTTGTCGTGCACTCTTACATATCTCGTGACTCACTGCATGGTGTCACAGGAGCCAAAGGAAAAGCTAGGAGAAAGGATGACGCAGGAAAAAGTCCGCGGACATCACTGGCGAGGATACTGTGGGCGGTGTTCGTAACTGAACCAATGAGGCAGCAAATTTATACTCTAACATATGACATGCCATAGCCAGAAACTCCATGCCGGTGGAAGCTTCAAAGAATCAACAAATGGCAGCCATCTATAATCGACGGGCTGGAAGAGTGGCTGCACACAAGACCAGCTACGTATCAAAATCCGATCGGCTGGGGTGAAGAGATGGTGTTACTTTTACTCTGACAAAGAGCGGTGGCTAATTGTGGAAGAGAAATGTTCAAAACATATTCCAGGACTATGTTGACTTTTTTTTATTGATCTTAGCCTAAAATAAAAGCTCGGAAAATAGCATGTTTGACTATATGGAAGTTTGAAACAGTTGGCGGTCAATCCATATGAATGGGAGAACATGTTTCAAGAATGCCTACCAGTAGCTTAAACAATACTCAACGGCCCATAACATAATGTAAACCATTAAAAAAAGAAACACATTATTGCCTGCAGCAATGTTGACCTATCCAAGAGACTTTGGTGCCCAAACCACATGGCCAACTTAGGGGCGCCCAAAATGTTGGACTTTCCACATACGCTGTGTTCACACACGCTCATGCATAGCCCCTGCCATGGAAGATCCCAGCTCGTTCATTTGACTTCACATATTTTCTCTTCATTTAATTTTCTGATGAAAATCGTTTTCCTCCATTTAAACCAGGCATTCGCTCCATGGCTGTCCTGCCTTTGTCTCGCATCTTCAAAGAGAAGATGGGACAAACAGCCCTGGTGCTCATGTCTCCTGGAACCCTAATGGCCACTAGGATAATGCCCAGAAAGGCGATAGATCTTCGTGAGTCGACAGTTGCAGAAATGGACAAGCCATTAAGACTGGGCGAGAAGGAAAGGATTAGAATAGCAAAGCTATTGTAATGGCTTTTGATGTGCAGAGGCGTCGACAGGGACGTAGGAGAATCATTGATCTTGGGCAATTCTTTTTGCACCGGAAAACGTAGGAGAATCTCGCCTCGTTTCGTCGTGCGGTTGCTCGGCGACAAGTCGTGGCGTCTATCGGGCAGGGCTTCGGTTGGACGCACCAGGCGCAGGAGACGGTTGTGATCGGACGGTGAGCGAGGTAGGTCTTATCTCTCTTGGTGGTTAGGAAATATAATAATAGGTTAAGTACAATTTTGGTCCTTCAATTGTTGCAGAAGTTTAATCTTGGTCCATCAACTCTATTTTAGTCGAAACTGGCCCTTAATAAGGTCTAATAATGGTCCTGGCAGCGGTTGACTTGTTTTCTTGTTTGTGTGTGTGAATTGGTTGATAGATTTGGCCTATTGTAATTCGTAGGCTCATCTGATGTGGAGATTGGTTGTTCTTGACTAGTATCGTGTACATTACTCATATCATAGAAAACATAAAATTCCCTTATCCTCAGTGATCTGTTGTGATGAACCATAGCTCCCGAAAAACTTTAAAATTTTGCGCAGATGGAGCCGTTGCGGAGCTAATCGATGAGACGATCTCCTTGGACATGTGTTGTGCTTTGATTTAGTCCCTCTCCTCGATTCCCCAACTACCGTCATGCGCCGGCAAGGGCCTTTACTCCCGACGTCCAGCGTTCAATTCATGCGAGCTAGGAAACGTGGACTGGAGCAGCTCCTCTCGGCTAGTGCATCACTCCGATTAGAACAATCATTTGTAGGCAAATGGAATATGCATTTTTTTTCTTTCTATGATTCCAACCCCTGGGACAAGAATTGGAATCAATGGCTAAAATCAAAAGGGTTTTGACAAAAATGCTAAGTTTATTCGAGATTCAGCCGAGCGTCCATCTGCCTGCCTGGTGCAGCCATCCTTGCACCGCCGCCACTAAGTGTTGGCGACGGTGCATAATTAGTATACGGAATAGTGAATGCGATCTTGCAATCGAACGCACCCGTAATCATTGCTTAAGAATAGGTTAAGTACAATTTTGGTCCTTCAATTGTTCCAGAAGTTTAATCTTGGTACACCAACTCTATTTTGGTCTAAACTAGCCATTAAAGTCTAATAATGAGCATGGTTGACTTGTTCTTTTTTGTGTGTGTGCATTGGTTGACAGATTTGGCCTATGGTAATTCGTAGACTCATCTGATCTGGAGATTGGTTGTTCTTGATCAGTATCGTGTACATTACATATCATAGGAAAGGATAAAATTTCCTTACCCTCAGTGATCTGTTTTGATGAACCATAGCTCCCGAAAAACTTTAAATTTTGCGCAGATGAAGCCGTTGCGGAGCTAATCGATGACACGATCTCCTTGGACATGTGTTGTGCTTCGATTTAGTCCCTCTACTCGATTCCCCAACTACCAACGTCATGCGCCGGCAAGAGCCTTCACTCCTAACGATAGTCCGTCCAGCGTATAATTCATGCGAGCTAGGAAACAGCTGGAGCAGCTACACTCGGCTAGTGCATCACTCAGATTAGAAGAACAATTTGTAGGTAAACAAAATATGCATTTTTCTTTCTATGATTCCAACCGCAGGGACAAGAATCAATGGCTAAAATCAAAAGAGTTTTGACACACATACTGAGTTCATTTGAGATTCAGCCCATCGTTCGTCAACCTGCTGGCTTCGCCTTTCCAGTCATCCCTTGCACCACCGCCACTAAGTGTTGGCGGCGAGTGATTGCGATCTTGCAGTTGAACCCGCCCGTAACCATTGCTTAACTGATCCCACGATGGGACTGTGGACGAGCGTGGCACCCAAAAAAATTATAAATCGGTCAACCATTTTTAAACCATTATCAAAAAACCATTATTAAACTTAATTAAATATTTGAGGACTGAATTTAGACCAGAATAAAGTTGAGAGACAAATGTTAGATTTATCAAACACTCGAGGGACTAAAAGTGCAGTTAACCAACTCCAAATTCAGATGAGATGAAAGAAAAATAACCGTAGACTTCGTGGTCACTGAATAGAGATTCAGTTGCGTATGGCGTCTGGGTTCTTGATTTGATCTCCGTTTCTGTCAACTAGCTGGCCAGCCAATCGTAAGGATCCTTTTGGGGGCACATCGTGAGGAAATTAAGCCTGTGATTAGTGGAGTTTGATCCTGATTTCAACGTGGAGCGACACATAAATTATTATTACTACTATAGGATAGGATAGGAAGAAGAGATCAACTTAGACCACTCATAGTGGGAGTAACTTAGATAGTAACATCACACATTTCAAAGTGTTTTGGTGACATGACATAGCAATAAATGAAGAAAGAGAGGGAGGTGATAACTAGCTATGTTACCATAACATCACACACCCCAAAATAAAATGAGTCTACAAACTAATAAATGAGACTTTGCATGATACCATCTCTAAATTACTTTTCACTATGAAGGTAGTAACATGGACTAGTAATTTATGCATGACACCACCTTATGTTACTCCCACTATGAGCAGGCTTAGTCAGCTATCATCAGGGTAGAAAGGTGAATCGGCAAGAAAGGAACCCAGGTGAAACGAAACGAATTGTGGACGTCGACCGAGAGATTGCATGCGACGACAGGAAGAGCAAAAAAATCTGCTTCGTCTCCATTCGTCGGCGACGAGACCTTCTATGAGGTGGTGAGCTGCTGGTGATCTGCGTCCGTCCCTTTTTTCACTGCTTTATTTATGCTAGGTTTCCAATATTTTGCAGCATGACTCGGCTGATCTGCCACATGACTCTCGGCTGCTCCAGCTCCGCAGTGTACCGTGTACGGGTGCATATGCAGCTACCTGACTACCACATCTCTCCTAGACTACTTCCTAATGAAACGACACACAACATTACTACATTAGTGGCACTACAACACATGCACGGTTCCATGTGACACACAACTTGGCATTGACTAAACCTGCCATTCACACTCTTTGGTCTAATCTAGTAATCTGCATGTAGGACTAAAAAACACAATGAAATAAACGTGATAAAACTCTAATAAAGGAAAATACCAGGTTGAACCCGGGTGCACGTGCACTCGCTTTCTCCAATATTGGAAAAAATGCTTTTTGAAAATCTTTAAAATAATTTTGTTGATGTACATATTATGTTGATACTTACTTGTAAGTTTCACGGGAAAATATGATTGTACGTGGCTACACGAAAATGATAAAATGTCCAAATGACACTGATGATTGGCTGTGTACGGAAATAGGAAATTCCATTTTCACATTTATGTGTAGATCACGCATGGTCGTTTTTATACCAAAATCTGCACAAATAAGTGTCAACATAGGATATACATGCGTGCATTGTTTTTCTGAAACTTTAAACTAACATTTTTTATTTTTTTTCATAATGGAGTGCACGTGCACCCAACAGGTTCATATCGTCCGCGTCAAACTCTAAACAGCTATGTTAACTCCAACAGATGGTCTATCCGTGTATTTGTCATTTGAAAGTGTCTTTATCCTACATGTGAGTAAATAGTTTATTTGTATATTCATGTGTTTACGAGGTTATTGGTCGCATATGAAGGGTACATTCGGTTATCTAGGAGTTGCTAGTCTAACATGTGAGTAGAACTGTATACATTTATTTGTTGCCTTTGTAAAGTTGCTAGTTCAACACTGAGGCGGACCTTGTTGCACGGGTAGTTTCCCTGGCTTGTTGGCAGCGCAACCTTTAGTTTCCTAGGTCCGCCATTGGTCCCACATACAGGACGAGGACTGAACAACTACCAAACTGGGCGGAGCTTGGTTAGAGAAAGACCAAGCCGTGGCCCGACCACCCTAGATCATTTCTTCGTACAAACTTATCAAATTCGGCCCACCAATAGCCCAGTTTACCCTCCTTCAACCTATTCGCTGGTCCAACATTCTTTGGTACGCTTAGCTGCTGCTACTAAATAAATAAAAATCAGCATCCTGGTGAATGAAGTTTATTTTCAAAAAAATATTATATTAAAAATGAAATACAACAAAAATAAATCTGTGTTTTTTTCATTACAGCCCTGAATCTATGTTCATAGGGGGGCTGCTTTACACCGACCTGGTCGGTGTCAAGCGTGGAGCCGCACACCCCCGGCCGTTGTTGGGCCCGGCCCACTATCCCCCGACAGGCTGTTTCATTTCGCTGCCCGTGTGTGGCTGCAGTGGCTAGCTGGGCCGCGGCCCACTAAAAGGTAATTCTCGTTTCGTTTTTTTTCTGCTGTTTCTTTTTTATTTTCCATAATCCGGGTTTTTTCGGAAAAATTTCTATTTTTCACAAACATGAATTTTTTTTAAAAAGAATATTTTTAAAATATAATTTTTAAAAATTAGAACAATTCTCAAATTTGAAAGATTTTCAAGTTTGAACGATTTTCAAGTTTGAACGATTTTTAAGTTTGAACGATTTTTAAATTTGAACGATTTTTTATTTTGAACGATTTTTATGTTTGAACAATTTTTTGAATATGAGAACGATTTCCGATTTGAACATTTTTCGAATTTGAACGATTTCAGATTTGAATATTTTTTAAATTTGAACAAATTTTAGATTTGAACTTTTTAAAATTTAACAAAAAGAATATAAACAGAAAAGAAACAAAAACAAAAAAAGAAACAGAAAAGAAAAAGAAAAGAAAAGAAAAGAAAAGAAAAAGAAACAGAGACAGAAAACAGAAATAAACGTGAAATGGGCCGACCAGGCCGGCCCATACCGCGCGCGCGGGGGTGTGCGGCGCGCGGTAACCACCGACCTGGTCGGTGTATAGGAATTGCCTGTTCATAGGCTCATACCCTTTGGACGGAAATGAAAAAGGTCTAAATGGGCCACGAGTTTGAAACGTACTAATACAAGCAGACACGCACTTCTGGGCCACAACGGTCCGATTGGGCTCCCACGAGATGCTTCTCCATTGGACTGTTATATAGTTCAAAGTAATTCAATGTGCCTGCTATAAGTCCTGGCATAGCCCGGAGTACTTTGCCGTTCGTCGTAGGGTTTTTTTTTTTGAGAGCAACCATTGTGGTGACCCTGCATACCACTGCATGTTGTAGTATGCCAGTCGTTGATATAACATTCACGAAGTACCATTCCGCAAATATTACATCCCTCAGAGTAGTACAACGTAACATAGCAGTGGTCCATAACTCATTCATTGATTATTACAACTATCATACACATGTCATCTTGGAGCTCCTCTTGGGTCCTAAGAGGAATACTCCTGGGTTCGAGGCGAACCCAACTTAACTTACAATACCGTAGTCTCATTAAACTAAACATTTATTTCATCGAGCGACTAAATACTAAGAGTTCGGGCCGCTCTGTTACTACTACTATCGGTTATCTCTAGGCTTGATCTCCTCCGGAAGCCTCCCGGATCCGTAGACTATGAGATAGTCTACGCCTTCAACTCCTCCCGAGAGGTTCGGTTCCTCGTAGCCGATGATCTCGGCTCCTTCATTGCCGTCGTAGTCCTCCTCCGGACGATTCGGACAATCTAAGCATGGGATTTAAGAGTGGTATGAGTACGAGCGTACTCAACAAGTTCATTATAGATAAGAGGTGTTTCATGCACTAGCTACGATATTAGACCGTAAAGTCTAATACCAATGCAGGTTTTGGTAAACATTTCTTCAAGAGATTGCTTTTATTTCAAAGAGCTATGTCCGTCGGCCTTCACCGGTTTACTAGAACTTCATGGAGCTCCTTTCCGCCGCGTTCGCAGCTCCTTATCCCGGAACAAGGAGTGACAGTCACGCTCTTTACACTCGCAGAGGTGTGTTGCTTTACCCATAAGAGATCTTAACCTTGGTGCCAACCGGACAGCTTTCCCGTCCACACTTCCTTCGGTGTGAGGCCCGGTATAAGGTCTAGCCAATCATGTTCCTCCGCTACCTCGCACACCCACCCTTTGTTGCATACCCCGACCCTGGGTCCTCGTCGGTCCTCTTACACCAATTAAGGATGGACCCCGACCACGACAACAGTTTGGGACTCGTTAACCAAACTCCTTCGCCGTAGCCGCAACCCATCATAGACCACTTACCGTGGGGAATTAGAATGGGATCCCCACCCCACCGCTTGCCCAACTCCGGGTCAAGTGTCTACGGTAAGCGCATCCGTTGATGTACGAGAGGTGGAAACACTTTTGACTACTCCGTCCCACTCCAGATCTTATGGTTAACACGGGTATTACGGCACAAGAATCACTGGCGACATTTGTTGTTTAATCCTAGATGGATATTAACCCTTGCAATGGAACCTCCACCATATCAACGCAATCCATGGTTCCATTGCCAATCACATAGTCATATTCATAGTTATGAAAGTAGTGGTTTTGGTTTTTATGCAATAGTGGTAATCATAGTACTTTGCAAGTAATTTGATAAAGATACTCAAATGACATGAGCAAGCGATGAACTTGCTCGAACACCGCAAAGTTTTGCAGCTTGGAAGGTGTGGACTCGACCCTTGTCCTCTCGTTTCTGAAAAATAGCATCATTGTCCGATAAGGGCAATGGTTAAAGAAGCAATTATGCATGATTCCATTTTTAGGGTTTGTTCCCCCTTCCGATGTCGTTATTATTTCATGTAAGAGGTTAATACTAAGAGTAATTTAGGGATACTTGATTTAAAGTAAAATACAACCTTGAAATGTTTTCAAGGTGTTTTTAAAGTCCAAATGCATTAATGGACTTATTTTCATTATTGAAAATAATATGTGTGATTTAAATCATTATTTAAATCATCAAATTAAGACTTATTCTTCTTTGTATTCAAAAATTCTCTTTGATATTTTATTTAGATAGAGAATTTTATGCTGATTAATTTTCATATTTTTACTTATTTTTTTAGAGCTGTATTTTATTTTATAACATTCTTGGAAATTCTCATTTAAATGGGTATTTTGGAAATGTCCAAAATACCCCTCGGGCCCACCTGTCAGGCGGCCGAGCTGGTTAGGTTGGACCAGCCCACTGGGCTCGGTCCAACCGACCGAGTTGCGTCGTCTTCTCGCTGTGTCCTAACCCTAATTCCCCTTTCGGCTCCCGCGACGCCGAAATCGCCTCCGCCGTCGCCGCTTTAATCTGGCCGTCTCCGGCCATCGCCGGCGACGAGATGGTGCGGATCTGGATCGCCTCTCGACGGCGGACATGGTGGTCCGCGTCGATCTGACGCTTGCATCCTCGTTCGCTCGCCATCGACTCTCCCGTGCGCCTGGCTTGTGGCGTCCGCCGCCACCGCGCGTTGGAGATGTCGTGGACCTTCCTCCTGGCGCTCCCCTGGGCGCGTGGTGCTGCGCTGGGGTGCTGTGGTGGTCGCCGTGGCTTGGCTTGGCCAGGCCTGGTGCCGTCGTGTGCACTGGCGTGCGCCGCCGTGGCCGCCGTGGTCGTGTCGACCACCTCCTCCCCGTATGTGCTCCTCCTTCTCCTCTCGCTATCCGTTCTACCTCTTCTCCTTCCTCTCGGATGCCCGGCATCCACCCGATTGTGTCGTCGCTTCTACATCTATGTGCTCTGCTGTGTGCTTGCTGTGAATGCGTGTA
The DNA here is from genome assembly GCF_022539505.1 of Lolium rigidum. NCBI lineage: Eukaryota > Viridiplantae > Streptophyta > Magnoliopsida > Poales > Poaceae > Lolium > Lolium rigidum. Next base: position 347,566,483 of record NC_061513.1, on the reverse strand, counting down.
TGCTGCTGTGTTCTCCGCTGTTGCCATGGATCCTAGCTGATGTGATATGCTGCTGCCCTGCGTATGCTGCTCTTCCCTATATCTTGTTGTTGTAACTCTTGAGCTCTTGCTCAAGAGAAAATTGTGATGCTTATGCTCTATTAAATTGTTCTTGCTGTTGCTATATGGATCCTGCCTCTCGTGTGTGCATTTCCTTGCCCCTGGCTTGATCATGATGCATGATCCTTGCATTATGCAAGTGCCGGTGCCCCGGGTGTGATGTGTATAGGGTCGTGAATCTTGGAAATGCTCAATTGAGCATGGCTCGTTGACTAAATAACACCATCCCTTAATGGTGTGCTTCGGATATAATTGTATTTAATTTATTTACTTATCCGTGATGCAATTATTTATGAGATGTGGCTATATAGTTGATCTCGTTAAATGTGTGGTTGCTAGGCTTGGCTCTAGCATGTCTTAGCATGCTCTAGTAAGCTTCGATGATCATATGATCATCGCTTGCTTGTAAAAGCCGCCGTGTTACGACTCGTGCCTCTCTTCGCTCATCTTTGTGTGTGTGTGACACCAAAATCTGTACTGATGCATGCTTTTGCTTGCTCAAGCAGTTGCTGATGCTTGCAATGATCCATTGGATCAGCTGCAAGGCTCTGGTGCTTTGATTACTTATATGATTCACTTATCTGTATTACCTGGATTTGCTAAAATGGATAAGTGATGTGAACTGCCTTGCAGTGATGATCATATTAATTAAATTAACTAGGGCTAGTTGGATGACAACCACTGGTTGGTACCCTAGCCCTCTACTGAGCCCTACTGGGTGATGATGTGGTGGCTTAAGGTTTTGGTTATGTGTTGAGGTGGCCCTGGCAGCTCCTTGATGCTGTCATGGGTAGCCCCCCTCTCTGTGGCTTGTTGTGGCTTTGTGAATATATCTCTGGGCAATCCATGTTGAATTTCCAGTGCTCTTTGCTGTTGACAAACTAGAATAGGCACAAGTGCCTATCTATCTGATGGTTAGCAAACCATGTAGTGCTAGGTGAGTTGGGTAGGCTAGCTGTGAATCTTTTCCTTGCTCGGATGCTTTGGTTTATCTCGGTGTTAATACAGTGGGTTTGACCATTTCTTCCCCGGGATGATTTCTTCGGCTTAATTCCCTCTTTGCCGACATCAAATGGTTTGATCACCAAATGATGATGCACACAGGGTAACCATACCCTCTGGCTTGTGTATATTTATGCACATGCTTATTTATGAGCAAAACAGAGTTTTGCTCAGGTTGATCTTGTTTATACCTCACTCCAGCTCCTAGATGATTTGTTGATGTAGAGGTTTTGCTTCTGTGATGATCTTGTGGTTGGTTTACTTGCCCTGCTCCTCCTGGTGATCTGGTGGGGCTTGATTCAGTGCTGTGGTGAGTGAGCAGATTGAACAGCAGTGGCTGTTCTTGTGTTCTTGTGTTCTTACCAGTGAAGCCTGCCGATGGATAAGGCTTAGGGTTTGCTTCTGAAAAGCTTATATATGGTGCTCCCTTGCATCCCTGGTCGACAGCTCTTGCTTGTCACTTTGGTGACTCACTGTGTGTGTGTGCTGCATGCACACAGCCCTGTGAGCGAGCCGTGTGTGTGTGTGTAGACATGTGCTGTGCACTGGACCCGGAACTTGACTATGGCATGGATCA
>NC_061513.1:347487447-347564705 GCF_022539505.1 Lolium rigidum | reverse complement strand
GAATCCGGCAACATGACGGCGTGGTGGCGGTGGCGATGGAGATCTCCGGCGGAGCTTCGCTAAGCGTTGCGGGAGAGGGGGAGGAGTGGGGCGGCTAGGGTTTGGGAGAGGGGGTGGCCGGCCTCTGAAAGAGCAAAGTCTAAACCCCGTGTTTTGTGTGTTTGATGACAACACTTGAGTTATCTCACCGTGTGCCTTGAGTATCATTGCTAGATTTGCAAGTGCACGGTGACCTCGCTGGACACGTCAAGATCGGAGGACCGAAGCGTAGTTATAGGTAGCTGTAGGTTTTCTGGTTTTTTGTGTGTTTCGCGAGGTGACATGGCTGGAGAGAAAAAGGGAAGAAAACCAGTTTTAGCCAGGCCGGTACTACCGGTACCTGTAGCGGTAGTACCGCTACCCCTATAGGTACTGCCTCACGGTACCTGATGCGTGTAATTGACACGTCCGTTGGGAACCCCAAGAGGAAGGTGTGATGCACGCAGCGGCAAGTTTCCCTCAGTTAGGAACCAAGTTTTAATCGAACCAGTAGGAGTCAAGAAGCATGTTGAAGGTTGATGGCGGCGGGATGTAGTGCGGCGCAACACCAGAGATTCCGGCGCCAACGTGGAACCTGCACAACACAACATAGAGTATTACAGATAGATGATCTTGATCATGTTAGGCAGCTCACAAGATCCAACAATGAAGCACAATGAGGAGAAGACAACCATCTAGCTACTGCTATGGACCCATAGTCCAGGGGTGAACTACTCACTCATCACTCCGGAGGCGACCATGGCGGTGTAGAGTCCTCCGGGAGATGAATCCCCTCTCCGGCAGGGTGCCGGAGGAGATCTCCAGAATCCCCCGAGATGGGATTGGCGGCGGCGGCGTCTCAGTAAGGTTTCCGTATCGTGGTTTTTCGTATCAGGGGTTTCGCGACGGAGGCTTTAAGTAGGCGGAAGGGCAACGTGGGGTGCCACACGAGGGCCCCACACCACAGGTCGGCGCGGCCAAGGCCTGGGCCGCGCCGCCCTATGGTGGCGGCCCTCGTGGCCCCACTTCGACTCCTCTTCGGTCTTCCGGAAGCTTCGTGGCAAAATAGGACCCCGGGTTTTGATTTCGTCCAATTCCGAGAATATTTCGTTACTAGGATTTCTGAAACCAAAAACAGCAGTAAACAAAGAATCGGCTCTTCGGCATCTTGTTAATAGGTTAGTTCCGTAAAATGCACGAATATGACACAAAGTGTGCATAAAACATGTAGGTATCATCAATAATATGGCATGGAACATAAGAAATTATCGATACGTCGGAGACGTATCAGCATCCCCAAGCTTAGTTATGCTCGTCCCGAGCAGGTAAAACGATAACAAAGATAATTTCTGAAGTGACATGCCATCATAACCTTGATCATACTATTTGTAAACATATGTAATGAATGCAGCGATCAAAACAATGGTAATGACATGAGTAAACAAGTGAATCATAAAGCAAAGACTTTTCATGAATAGTACTTCAAGACAAGCATCAATAAGTCTTGCATAAGAGTTAACTCATAAAGCAATAAATCAAAGTAAAGGTATTGAAGCAACACAAAGGAAGATTAAGTTTCAGCGGTTGCTTTCAACTTGTAACATGTATATCTCATGGATAATTGTCAACATAGAGTAATATAACAAGTGCAATATGCAAGTATGTAGGAATCAATGCACAGTTCACACAAGTGTTTGCTTCTTGAGATGGAGAGAGATAGGTGAACCGACTCAACATAAAAGTAAAAAGAATGGTCCTTCAAAGAGGAAAGCATCGATTGCTATATTTGTGCTAGAGCTTTTATTTTGAAAACATGAAACAATTTTGTCAACGGTAGTAATAAAGCATATGAGTTATGAAAATTATATCTTACAAGTTGCAAGCCTCATGGATAGTATACTAATAGTGCCCGCACCTTGTCCTAATTAGCTTGGACTACCGGATCATTGCAATACACATGTTTTAACCAAGTGTCACAATGGGGTACCTCCATGCCGCCTCGTACAAAGGTCTAAGGAGAAAGCTCGCATTTTGGATTTCTCGCTTTTGATTATTCTCAACTTAGACATCCATACCGGGACAACATGGACAACAGATAATGGACTCCTCTTTAATGCATAAGCATGTGGCAACAATTATTATTCTCATATGAGATTGAGGATATATGTCCAAAACTGAAACTTCCACCATGAATCATGGCTTTAGTTAGCGGCCCAATGTTCTTCTCTAACAATATGCATGCTCCAACCATTAAGGTGGTAGATCTCTCTTACTTCGGACAAGACGGACATGCATAGCAACTCACATGATATTCAAGAAAGAATAGTTGATGGCGTCCCCGAAGCATGGTTATCGCACAACAAGCAACTTAATAAGAGATAAAGTGCATAAGTACATATTCAATACCACAATAGTTTTTAAGCTATTTGTCCCATGAGCTATATATTGCAAAGGTGAATGATGGAATTTTAAAGGTAGCACTCAAGCAATTTACTTTGGAATGGCGGATAAATACCATGTAGTAGGTAGGTATGGTGGATACAAATGGCATAGTGGTTGGCTCAAGTATTTTGGATGCATGAGAAGTATTCCCTCTCGATACAAGGTTTAGGCTAGCAAGGTTATTTGAAAAAAACACAAGGATGAACGGTGCAGCAAAACTCACATAAAAGACATATTGTAAACATTATAAGACTCTACACCGTCTTCCTTGTTGTTCAAAACTCAATACTAGATATTATCTAGACTCTAGAGAAACCAAATATGCAAACCAAATTAGCAAGCTCTAAGTGTTTCTTCATTAATGGGTGCAAAGTATATGATGCAAGAGCTTAAACATGAGCACAACAATTGTCAAGTATCAAATTATCCAAGACATTTTAGAGTTACTACATGTAGCATTTTCCAATTCCAACCATATAACAATTTAACGAAGAAGAAACTTCGCCATGAATACTATGAGTAGAGCCTAAGGACATACTTGTCCATATGCTACAGCGGAGCGTGTCTCTCTCCCACAAAGTGAATGCTAGGATCCATTTTATTCAAACAAAACAAAAACAAAAACAAACCGACGCTCCAAGCAAAGTGCATAAGATGTGATGGAATAAAAATATAGTTTCGGGGGAGGAACCCGATAATGTTGTCGATGAAGAAGGGGATGCCTTGGGCATCCCCAAGCTTAGACGCTTGAGTCTTCTTAGAATATGCAGGGGTGAACCACCGGGGCATCCCCAAGCTTAGAGCTTTCACTCTCCTTGATCATATTGTATCATCCTCCTCTCTTGATCCTTGAAAACTTCCTCCACACCAAACTCGAAACAACTCATTAGAGGGTTAGTGCACAATAAAAATTAACATGTTCAGAGGTGACATAATCATTCTTAACACTTCTGGACATTGCATAAAGCTACTGGATATTAATGGATCAAAGAAATTCATCCAACATAGCAAAAGAGGCAATGCGAAATAAAAGGCAGAATCTGTCAAAACAGAACAGTCCGTAAAGATGGATTTTATTAGGGCACCAGACTTGCTCAAATGAAAATGCCCAAATTGAATGAAAGTTGCGTACATATCTGTGGATCACTCACGTAAATTGGCTTAATTTTCTGAGTTACCTACAGAGAATTAGACCCAGATTCGTGACGAGCAAAGAAATCTGTTTCGTGCGAGTAATCCAAATCTAGTATTTACTTTACTATCAAAGACTTTACTTGGCACAACAAAACATAAAACTAAGATAAGGAGAGATTGCTACAGTAGTAAACAACTTCCAAGACTCAAATATAAAAAAAATACTGTAGTAAAAAACATGGGTTGTCTCCCATAAGCGCTTTTCTTTAACGCCTTTCAGCTAGGCGCAGAAAGTGTATATCAAGTATTATCAAGAGATGGTGCGTTGGCATTCTTACCAGGGGTGTTGCTCTTACCTTTCTTACTCTTATTCTTACTCTTTGGTCTAGGGAATACATGACCGCATCCGGGTGTAGAGGTAAAATTTAGAGTGCCTTTCCCAACATCTATGACTGCTCCCATGAGTTTCAGCAGGGATCTTCCAAACGTGATTTGTCCCGTCCCTACACATTCAATAACGAGATAATCAGTGGATACCGTCCTTCCTAGAAAGGTTGTGAACACACCTTCAGCTATACCCTTAGGAATTACAACAGAGTTATCCGTAAGAGTTATTTCTTCTCCTCCTTCGAGAAGTTCCCAAAGTGTCAAAGATTTATAAATATTTTCAGGCATAAGGCAAAACTCAGACATAATATCACAACGAGCAGGAAAAATTTCACCACCAATAGTGGCTTTAATGGTAGGCACCCACATTGAAGGTTCGAAGCTTAATGGAACATAATCATAGTATTCGCGAATTCGGTTATACACTTCTTTTAAACAAGATATATTTGTTTCAATAGTGTTTAATCTATTATGCATACTAGCATGAGATGGATAAAAATTATTATCCGAGCTAAATGATGTAATCAATTTCCTTATAGCATTAAAAGCTTGATCCCCATCACAATGAAGGAAATCTCCTCCCACTACAGCATCTAAGGCATATCTATAACGAAGAATAAGTCCAAAATAGAAATTACTAAGGAGCAAGCTTAAGGTCATTTTAGGTTCAGTTTTACTATAAGAATCAAAAATTCTAGACCATGCTTCTTTAAAATTCTCTTCACCTCCTTGTTTAAAAGTGAAGATTGATTCCTCAGGTGATAGAGTAACAACTACGGGACTAGACATGATAATAAAGTAAATGCGAGTAACTAATTTTTTTGTGTTTTTGATATAGCAAACAAGACAGTAAATAAAGTAAAGCTAGCAACTAATTTTTTTGTGTTTTGATATAATGCAGCAAACAAAGTAGTAAATAAAATAAAGCAAGACAAAAACAAAGTAAAGAGGTTGGGAAGTGGAGACTCCCCTTGCAGCGTGTCTTGATCTCCCCAGCACCGGCGCCAGAAATTTGTTGCTGGCGTGTAGTTGACGTGGGAGTTAAAAATCTTTGTGGTGTAGCTTTTCTTCGTTCCCCGGCAACGGCGCCAGAAATTTGCTTGATGCGTGTAATTGACACGTCCGTTGGGAACCCCAAGAGGAAGGTGTGATGCGCACAGCGGCGAGTTTCCCTCAGTTAGGAACCAAGGTTTAATCGAACCAGTAGGAGTCAAGAAGCACGTTGAAGGTTGATGGCGGCGGGATGTAGTGCGGCGCAACACCAGAGATTCCGGCGCCAACGTGGAACCCGCACAACACAACCAAAGTACTTTGCCCCAACGAAACAGTGAGGTTGTCAATCTCACCGGCTTGCTGTAACAAAGGGTTAACCGTATTGTGTGGAAGATGATTGTTTGCAGAGAAAACAATGAAACAAGTATTGCAGCAGATTTGTATTTCAAGTATAAAAGAATGGACCGGGGTCCACAGCTCACTAGAGGTGTCTCTCCCATAAGATAAAAGCATGTTGGGTGAACAAATTACGATCGGGCAATTGACAAATAGAGAGGGCATAACAATGCACATACATGTCATGATAAGTACAAGTGAGATTTAATTGGGCATTACGACAAAGTACATAGACCGCCATCCAACCGCATCTATGCCTAAAAAGTCCACCTTCAAAGTTATCATCCGACCCCCTCCAGTATTAAGTTGCAAAGCAACAGACAATTGCATTAAGTATGGTGCGTAATGTAATCAATAACTACATCTTCGGACATAGCATCAATGTTTTATCCCTAGTGGCAACAGCACATCCATAACCTTAGGGGTTTTTGTCACTCCCCCAGATTCACGGAGACATGAACCCACTATCGAGCATAAATACTCCCTCTTGGAGTTACTAGCATTAACTTGGCCAGAGCCTCTACTAATAACGGAGAGCATGCAAGATCATAAACAACACATAGGTAATAACTTGATAATTAACATAACATGGTATTCTCTATCCATCGGATCCCGACAAACACAACATAGAGTATTACGGATAGATGATCTTGATCATGTTAGGCAGCTCACAAGATCCAACAATGAAGCACAATGAGGAGAAGACAACCATCTAGCTACTGCTATGGACCCATAGTCCAGGGGTGAACTACTCACTCATCACTCCGGAGGCGACCATGGCGGTGTAGAGTCCTCCGGGAGATGAATCCCCTCTCCGGCAGGGTGCCGGAGGAGATCTCCGAATCCCCCGAGATGGGATTGGCGGCGGCGGCGTCTCAGTAAGGTTTTCCGTATCGTGGTTTTTCGTATCGTGGGTTTCGCGACGGAGGCTTTAAGTAGGCGGAAGGGCAACGTGGGGGGCCACACGAGGGCCCCACACCACAGGTCGGCGCGGCCAAGGCCTGGGCCGCGCCGCCCTATGGTGGCGGCCCCTCGTGGCCCCACTTCGACTCCTCTTCGGTCTTCCGGAAGCTTCGTGGCAAAATAGGACCCCGGGTTTTGATTTCATCCAATTCCGAGAATATTTCGGTACTAGGATTTCGAAACCAAAAACAGCAGAAAACAACGAATCGGCTCTTCGACATCTTGTTAATAGGTTAGTTCCAGAAAATGCACGAATATGACATAAAGTGTGCATAAAACATGTAGGTATCATCAATAATATGGCATGGAACATAAGAAATTATCGATACGTCGGAGACGTATCAGTACCGCTCTGAGTTCTGCGCTGGATTTGTCCCTCAGTACGAGTTACGGTACCTCTGCGGTACCTGGAGCGGTAGTACCGCCCATGGTACCGCCCAGGTACCGTAACTAGTTACGGCAGTACCGCTCTGGTACCGCTCCGGTACCGCTTTGGATCCAGTAAGGTTTGGACCCCATTGCGGTACCTCTAGCGGTAGTACCGCTCTGCGTCCACGTGGACCAGATCTGGGGAATTCGAGCTCAGAGCGGTAGTACCGCTTTCCAAAAGCGGTAGTACCGCTTAGGCAAAAACTGGACATAACGGTTGGATTTGGAGGAGCCTATTTAAGGGCTCCTTCTTCCCCAATTCGTTTTTATCTCTTCCCTCTCTCTCTCCTCCATTGTTGCTGAGCTTAATCCTTGAGGATCTCCCCAACCATCCAACCAATCTTGCTCAAATTTTGAGGAGTGGTGGAGGAGACCTCGATCTATAGTTCTACCAAGAGAGATTTCACCAATACTTGCTATTCCTTAGTGGATCTTGGTGTTAGGGTTCCTATTGTGGGACATTGGAGGAAGTGCATCCATGGAGGCTAGCTTGGTGATGTACTAGCCCCATGGATTGTTGGGAGCCTCCTTGTGGTGTGGAGCTCGCCCCAACCTTGTGAAGGAATCACCGCCTCGACCGGTGCCTTAGTGGAAGAAGGTGAGGCCTTCCTTCGTGGTGTGGCCGTCTAGCCTCTTGTGTGAGGCTAGCACCTCCTCAACACAGACGTACTCCCTTTTGTGAGAGGAACTGCGACAACAAACCTCGCCTCGTCTCCGCGCCCTCCGGTTGTCTCGCTCCTTACTCTTACTATCTTGCGATTGTTCCTTTGCTTGTTGCACTTGTTCTAGGATCATTGTAGGATCACCAACACCACTAAAGCAATCACTTTTATCTTCCGTTGCACTAAAATTGAAAAAGACTAAAACTTGACGTAGCAACCATTCACCCCCCTCTTGTTCGCTACGATCCATTCAATTGGTATCGAGCAAGGTTTTCTTGCTCGGGCTTTACCGCCTAAGAAATGGCCGAACAAGATGCGGGTGTGGTGAATGGGTCACCTTCCCTTGTGCCACCCGCTCCATCATCTCCCGTCGATACCACAACGGCTACGTTGGATGACCTCAAGAAATTGGAGTCATCCATCGTTAACCAAATGAAGCGATGATGATGGAGTTGGTTGCTCAAAAACCAAACCCTAGTGTTGATCCTCAAGCGCAAGTGCCGAGAACCCCCCACCAAAAGCTACCCCTTTCCTCTTGTTGATTTTGTCGCGCAAGCGACAAAAGATCCACAAAAGGAAGGGCTTGGGGAGACCGGCACTTCAACAAAGGGGAAGGATGAGACACCGGTTGCGGAACGTCTAGGGGTTATCATGTGGTGCCACCACCAAGTGATTACACCATAAACGTTCCAATACCTATGCCACATATCTTGTCGCATGGTTCACCACCGTTACTTGAGTCAAATAACTTTGAAAATTGGCAATTCTTGATGAAATCTCATGTCGCGGCGCGTCTACCGAGCTTTGGCGCATCATTGAGGAAGGCTACTCACCACGAGATCCAAAGAACTTGACAAGAAGAGATGTGGTGGATGACCAACTCAACGCCACCGCCATCAACATGATTCACATGGCCGTCACGCCAAAGGACCGCGCTCATATCCGCTCGCTCAAGACCGCCAAGGAAGCATGGGATAAACTCGACAAGCTCATCCTCGGAAATGCGAGCATCCAAAGCTCTCGTTTCGACGAAGTGAACAATATGGCCGACAATTTCGTCATGATTGAAGGAGAGACCCCCGAAGAAATGTATCGGCGCCTCATCGCTCTCGCCGTACAAATGCAAGATCTTGGAGCAACGTTCGTGGATGACCATTGGATCAAGCGCAAGTTCTACAACGCTCTCCCCGCTTATGAGGAAGTGAAGTTGACGGCCATCCGCCAAAACGCCTCCTTCCATGATATGACATCCGATGAAGTTCTTAGCGAAGTCATCGCTTTGGACATCTCCAAGAAGAATGCGGAGGATCTTGTTGCTCGCGCCCACAACACACGCAAGCCCAACCTTGCATTGAAGATGAAGGTACATGAGGCTAGTGAAAGCGATGAGGATCCCATTGAGTGGGGACCGAATTATCTCAAGATCAATTATCATGAGCACATGGCTCTCGCCGCCAAGAAATTTTGGGATGGAAACAAGTCTCGAAGCACAAGACCAAGAAGATCACGTGATTCTCCAAGAAGTTTCTCCAAGAGCCCAAGGGAAGGGCAAAAGGGAAGAACATGCTACAATTGCGGTGACAAGAGTCATTTTGTCGCGGATTGTATGTTTGAGAGAAGAGAAGATCATGGTGGAAGGCTTATCCGCAAGGAAAAGTTCAAGTCACTCTCAAAAGGATTCTCCAAGTTCTCCCCCAAGTCCGATGACGACAAGGTCTCCTTCACCAAGAAGCCTAGAGCCTTCATCATTCGAGAAGAATACTCCTCCGATGAGGATGAAGAACGTGGGGACAAGAGCTCCAACAAGGAAGGAGAGGGAGTGGCCGCCATCGCCATTACCACTCCCTCTATCTCCCTCTTCGACTCTCCTAATGAGAACCTCGCCACCAACAATGCTCATTGCCTTATGGCAAAGGCATCCTCGGAGGTAAAATCCCCCTCCAAACCATCACCCTTGACTAATGCCCTATATATTGATGATGCCACTAGTCTCACCGTTAAACGTGATATTATGGGTTTGGATGCTTTTCTCACTAACATGCAAGGGGATACCAAGACTCACGTTGGGGCTCTCTTGAGCCAACTTGGTGCGGCACAAGACCTTGTAGAGGAGAAGGAAAGGTTGGAAAGGGAGGCGGCAAATGAGATTGCCTCGCTCAAAGAAGAGCTTGAAGATGAACAAAATTTGCGCATGTCTCCTGAAGCTAGTGTCATTGTCCTTGAAGACACCAACAAGGCTATTGTCTCCCAACTCATCAAGGGCCGAGATGACACTCTTGGTTTGATGGGTGAGCTCAAAAAGAAGATGCTCTCTCTTGAGGAAGCTAACAAAGAGAAAGATGATGAAGACCCCAACTCTTGCCATGACGAGCTTGTTGATCAAGTTGCTTCTTTGAGAAAGCACAATGCTCTTCTCTTGGAAGTCAATGCTCTTCAAGAAGAAGCCTTGGATGAATATTACCGCTTGTGCAAAGAGAAGACCTCATGTTGCAACCATGAACAAGAAATTGCCGCTCTTGAGACCACCAAGGCCAAGCTATTGAGTTTGAGTAGCATGCAAGAAGAGTCTTTGGAGGAATGTCTCCGTATGAGCAAGGAGAAGGCCACTTGTTGTGATCATGAGGAAGAAATAGCCGCCTTGAAGAGGAGGGAAGCCAAGCTCATGGAGGTCAATTCCATGCAAGAGGAAGCATTGAAGGAGTATTTTCCTTTGAGCAAGGATCGTGCATGCGGCACTCATGAAAGTGACATTGCCAAGTTGGAGAGTGACAAGCGTACACTCATGAAGATGAATGCTCTCCAAGAAGAAGCCTTGATGGAACACTTCCGGGTGAACAAGGCAAAGGAAGTCCAAGTGATTGATATTTGCCACCCTCATCCGGAACATGAAGATGAAGTCAATCGTTTGAAGGCCAAGATTGATAGACTCCAAGTTCAAACCAAGTACTTGGAAGGAGTCATTGGAGCCAAAGATGGAGTCAAAGAGGGCTCTTGCAATGAAGGAGTGGCTACCAAGCCAAAGAAGAAGAGGAATAGGAGGACCAAGAAGAAGAAGAACAAGGAGAACATGGAGATCAACCTTGAGGAGAGTGATGCTAGCTCAAGAAGGGATGGAGTACTCAACTCCACCTCGAAGGGTTTCGTCGGCTCTAACAACCCTTCTCATGTTCTTTTTGTTGATTACTATGGACATATTCGTGCTCGCTTTATTGGTCCTCAAAAGGACAATGTTGATTGGACTATTTGGGTTCCCAAACCCCTTGTTACTAACATGCTAGGACCCATTGAAAAATGGGTACCTAAATCCAAGACTTGATTCCTTGTAGGACTATGCTTCCGGTGGTGCTAAATGGGTGGTTGATAGTGGAGCCACAAGTCATATGACCGGAAGCAAGAATATTGTTGTCGACCTCGAGCCTTCCTACTCTACCGTATCATATGGCGACAACATGTGCTCTAAGGTATTGGGTCTTGGCAAGGTGGTGGTAACACCCGACATCTCACTTGTGAACGTCCTCCTTGTCGAGACCCTTGGTTACAACTTACTCTCCGTTCATCAAATTGCTCGCATGGGTGTATGTACTTTCTTTGATGAACATATGGTGGTCCTCTTGTGGAGCAAGACACTCCATGTAGCTTTTGTTGGATATGTAGAGAACGGATTATATGTTGTTGACTTCTCCGGAAAGACAACATCTTCCGCTCTTTGCCTATTCGCCAAAGGTGACAAGGGTTGGTTATGGCATCGCCGACTAGCCCATGTCAACATGAGGACTTTGCAAAGTCTTCACAAGGGTGGCCACATTCTCGGACTAAAAGAAGATGTCTCTTTTTGTAAGGATCGTGTTTGTAGGACTTGCGTACAAGGAAAAATGCATGGAGCTCCTCACAAGGCCAAGACTAAAATCTCTACCACAAGATGCTTGGAGCTCTTACATGTTGATCTCTTCGGTCCACCGTCTCATGAAAGTCTTGGAGGAAAGAAGTATTGCCTTGTCATCGTTGATGACTATTCACGTTATTGTTGGGTATTCTTCTTCAAGTACAAGAGTGAGACTCAACGGACCATGATGGAGTTTGCCAATCAAGTTCAACGCAAGTATGACAACAAGATCCTCGCAATAAGGAGCGACAATGGAACGGAGTTCAAGAACTATACTTTGGATGACTTCCTCGGCGAAGAAGGAATCCAACACCAATACTCCACGCCATATACTCCCCAACAAAATGGGGTCGCCGAAAGGAAGAATCGAACCTTGATCGAAGCCGCTCGAACCATGATGATGGAGTACAAGTCCAACTACAATTTTTGGGCGGAAGCTATCTCTACCGCATGCCATGCTACTAATCGCCTTTACTTTCGCAAAGGCCTAGAGAAGACACCATATGAGATTCTCACCGGAAACAAGCCCAATGTGTCATACTTCAAGGTTTTCGGATGCAAATGCTATTTGCTTGTCAAAGACACCCGTCTATCCAAGTTTGATTCAAGAGCTCAAGAAGGAATTTTCGTTGGATATGCTACGGATTCTCACGCCTATAGAGTCTTCAACAAGTCTCAAATGGGTGGGTTGTAGAATCTTGTGACGTGACATTCAATGAAGATGATAGATCTTTGGAGGAGCGAAGTGCTTCTTGTGAGAAAGGAGATGCAATTCCCCCGGATGCCATAGGAAGGATGGGTGTTGGCATTCGCCGACCCCAAGAGCTACCTTCTATGAGTACCGGGGAAGGACCAAGTTCCACCCAAGTGGAGCCATCTACACCACAAGGCCAAGCTTCTTCCATTGATCTTACAAATGCAAGCCAACCTCTACCACAACCTCAAGTTCAACCTCAACATCTACAACAACAATCAAGTATGAGCTCACCTCAAAAAGCTCAAGAACAACATCTACCACAAGCTCAAGAACAACACTCACCACAAGCTCATCTACAACAACAACCGACATCAAGTGACCAAGGCCAAGCTTCAAGTTCTTCTCCGAATGGTTCGGGGATGATCTATATGGACAATACCATTCCTAGTACCCCCGAGTCATTCGGATCTCATGATGATGATGCTCACTTCAACAACAATGAAGGTCAAGGCGAGGACCTAAACCGTGATGAAAGCCAAGAGGACCCACATGAATCTACTCCTTTAGCCGTCACTCGCCGTGAAGATCCTATTGCGAGACACTTGCGCCTCAAGTCCCATTCTTTGAGTAACGTCATTGGTGATCTAAAGAGCAAAGTAACTACCCGAAGACAACTAGCAAGCTTTTGTGCGCATGATGCGTGTAATTGACACGTCCGTTGGGAACCCCAAGAGGAAGGTGTGATGCGCACAGCGGCAAGTTTCCCTCAGTAAGAAACCAAGGTTTAATCGAACCAGTAGGAGTCAAGAAGCACGTTGAAGGTTGATGGCGGCGGGATGTAGTGCGGCGCAACACCAGAGATTCCGGCGCCAACGTGGAACCTGCACAACACAACCAAAGTACTTTGCCCCAACGAAACAGTGAGGTTGTCAATCTCACCGACTTGCTGTAACAAAGGATTGACCGTATTGTGTGGAAGATGATTGTTTGCAAGAAAACGAGTAAAGAACAAGTATTGCGACAGATTTGTATTTCAGTATAAAAGAATGGACCGGGGTCCACAGTTCACTAGAGGTGTCTCTCCCATAAGATAAAAGCATGTTGGGTGAACAAATTACGGTCGGGCAATTGACAAATAGAGAGGGCATAACAATGCACATACATGTCATGATAAATATAGTGAGATTTAATTGGGCATTACGACAAAGTACATAGACCGCCATCCAGCTGCATCTATGCCTAAAAAGTCCACCTTCGAGTTATCATCCGAACCCCTTCCAGTATTAAGTTGCTAAACAACGGACAATTGCATTAAGTATGGTGCGTAATGTAATCAACAACTACATCCTTAGACATAGCATCAATGTTTTATCCCTAGTGGCAACATCAATCCACAACCTTAGAACTTTCTCATCACTTGTCCCGGATATCAATGGAGGCATGAACCCACTATCGAGCATAAATACTCCCTCTTGGAGTTAAGAGCAAAAACTTGGCCGAGCCTCTACTAATAACGGAGAGCATGCAAGATCATAAACAACACATAGGTAATAACTTGATAATTAACATAACATAGTATTCTCTATCCATCGGATCCCGACAAACACAACATATAGTATTACGGATAGATGATCTTGATCATGTTAGGCAGCTCACAAGATCCAACAATGAAGCACAATGAGGAGAAGACAACCATCTAGCTACTGCTATGGACCCATAGTCCAGGGGTGAACTACTCACTCATCACTCCGGAGGCGACCATGGCGGTGAAGAGTCCTCCGGGAGATGAATCCCCTCTCCGGCAGGGTGCCGGAGGAGATCTCCGAATCCCCCGAGATGGGATTGGCGGCGGCGGCGTCTCGGGAAGGTTTTCCGTATCGTGGCTCTCGGTACGGGGGGTTTCGCGACGGAGGCTTTAAGTAGGCGGAAGGGCAACGCGGGGGGGGGGCCACACGAGGGCCCCACACCACAGGTCGGCGCGGCCAGGGCCTGGGCCGTGCCGCCCTATGGTGGCGGCGCCTCGTGGCCCCACTTCGACTCCTCTTCGGTCTTCTGGAAGCTTCGTGGCAAAATAGGACCCTGAGCGTTGATTTCGTCCAATTCGAGAATATTTCGTTACTAGGATTTTTGAAACCAAAAACAGCGAGAAAACAACAACCGGCTCTTCGGCATCTTGTTAATAGGTTAGTTCCGGAAAATGCACGAATATGACATAAAGTGTGCATAAAACATGTAGATATCATCAATAATGTGGCATGGAACATAAGAAATTATCGATACGTCGGAGACGTATCAGCATCCCCAAGCTTAGTTCTCGCTCGTCCCGAGCGAGTAAAACGATAACAAAGATAATTTCTGAAGTGACATGCCATCATAACCTTGATCATACTATTTGTAAACATATGTAATGAATGCAGCGATCAAAACAATGGTAATGACATGAGTAAACAAGTGAATCATAAAGCAAAGACTTTTCATGAATAGTACTTCAAGACAAGCATCAATAAGTCTTGCATAAGAGTTAACTCATAAAGCAATAAATCAAAGTAAAGGTATTGAAGCAACACAAAGGAAGATTAAGTTTCAGCGGTTGCTTTCAACTTGTAACATGTATATCTCATGGATAATTGTCAACATAGAGTAATATAACAAGTGCAATATGAAAGTATGTAGGAATCAATGCACAGTTCACACAAGTGTTTGCTTCTTGAGGTGGAGAGAGATAGGTGAACTGACTCAACATAAAAGTAAAAAGAATGGTCCTTCAAAGAGGAAAGCATCGATTGCTATATTTGTGCTAGAGCTTTTATTTTGAAAACATGAAACAATTTTGTCAACGGTAGTAATAAAGCATATGAGTTATGTAAATTATATCCTACAAGTTGCAAGCCTCATGCATAGTATACTAATAGTGGCCGCACCTTGTCCTAATTAGCTTGGACTACCGGATCATCGCAATGCACATGTTTTAACCAAGTGTCACAATGGGGTACCTCCATGCCGCATGTACAAAGGTCTAAGGAGAAAGCTCGCATTTTGGATTTCTCGCTTTTGATTATTCTCAACTTAGACATTCATACCGGGACAACATGGACAACAGATAATGGACTCCTCTTTAATGCATAAGCATGTGGCAACAATTATTATTCTCATATGAGATTGAGGATATATGTCCAAAGCTGAAACTTCCACCATGAATCATGGCTTTAGTTAGCGGCCCAATGTTCTTCTCTAACAATATGCATGCTCCAACCATTAAGGTGGTAGATCTCTCTTACTTCGGACAAGACGGACATGCATAGCAACTCACATGATATTCAACAAAGAATAGTTGATGGCGTCCCCGAAGCATGGTTATCGCACAACAAGCAACTTAATAAGAGATAAAGTGCATAAGTACATATTCAATACCACAATAGTTTTTAAGCTATTTGTCCCATGAGCTATATATTGTAAAGGCGAATGATGGAAATTTTAAAGGTAGCACTCAAGCAATTTACTTTGGATTGGCGGAGAAATACCATGTAGTAGGTAGGTATGGTGGACACAAATGGCATAGTGGTTGGCTCAAGGATTTTGGATGCATGAGAAGTATTCCCTCTCGATACAAGGTTTAAGCTAGCAACGTTATTTGAAACAAACACAAGGATGAACGGTGCAGCAAAACTCACATAAAAGACATATTGTAAACATTATAAGACTCTACACCCTCTTCCTTGTTGTTCAAAACTCAATACTAGATATTATCTAGACTCTAGAGAAACCAAATATGCAAACCAAATTAGCAAGCTCTAAGTGTTTCTTCATTAATGGGTGCAAAGTATATGATGCAAGAGCTTAAACATGAGCACAACAATTGCCAAGTATCAAATTATCCAAGACATTTTAGAATTACTACATGTAGCATTTTCCAATTCCAACCATATAACAATTTAACGAAGAAGAAACTTCGCCATGAATACTATGAGTAGAGCCTAAGGACATACTTGTCCATATGCTACGATGGAGCGTGTCTCTCTCCCACAAAGTGAATGCTAGGATCCATTTTATTCAAACAAAACAAAAACAAAACAAACCGACGCTCCAAGCAAAGTGCATAAGATGTGACGGAATAAAAATATAGTTTCAGGGGAGGAACTCGATAATGTTGTCGATGAAGAAGGGGATGCCTTGGGCATCCCCAAGCTTAGACAGCTTGAGTCTTCTTAGAATATGCAGGGGTGAACCACCGGGCATCCCCAAGCTTAGAGCTTTCACTCTCCTTGATCATATTGTATCATACTCCTCTCTTGATCCTTGAAAATTTCCTCCACACCAAACTCGAAACAACTCATTAGAGGGTTAGTGCACAATAAAAATTAACATGTTCAGAGGTGACACAATCATTCTTAACACTTCTGGACATTGCATAAAGCTACTTGGACATTAATGGATCAAAGAAATTCATCCAACATAGCAAAAGAGGCAATGCGAAATAAAAGGCAGAATCTGTCAAAACAGAACAGTCCGTAAAGATGGATTTAATTGAGGCACCAGACTTGCTCAAATGAAAATTCCCAAATTGAATGAAAGTTGCGTACATATCTGAGGATCACTCACGTAAATTGGCTTAATTTTATGAGTTACCTACAGAGAATTAGACCCAGATTCGTGACAGCAAAGAAATCTGTTTCTGCGCAGTAATCCAAATCTAGTATTCACTTTACTACCAAAGACTTTACTTGGCACAACAAAACACAAAACTAAGATAAGGAGAGATTGCTACAGTAGTAAACAACTTCCAAGACTCAAATATAAAATAAAAATACTGTAGTAAAAACATGGGTTGTCTCCCATAAGCGCTTTTCTTTAACGCCTTTCAGCTAGGCGCAGAAAGTGTATATCAAGTAACATCAAGAGATGAAGCATCAAAATCATAATTTGTTCTAATAATAGAATCATAAGGTAACTTCATTCTCTTTCTAGGGAAGTGTTCCATACCTTTCTTGAGAGGAAATTGATATTTAATATTACCTTCCTTCATATCAATAGTAGCACCAACGGTTCGAAGAAAAGGTCTTCCCAATATAATGGGGCAAGATGCATTGCATTCAATATCCAAGACAACAAAATCAACGGGGAAAAGGTTATTGTTAACCATAATATGAACATTATCAACTCTCCCCAAAGGTTTCTTTTTAGCATTATCAGCGAGATTAACATCCGGATAACGAGTTTTTCATTGGTGGCAAGTCAAGCATATCATAGACTTTCTCGGGCATAACGAAATACTTGCACCAAGATCACATAAAGCATTACAATCAAAATCTTTGACCCTCATTTTAATGATGGGCTCCCAACCATCCTCTAGCTTTCTAGGAATAGAAGTTTCAAGTTTTAGTTTCTCTTCTCTAGCTTTTATGAGAGCATTTGTAATATGTTTTGTGAAAGCCAAGTTTACAGGCGCTAGCATTGGGACTCTTAGCAAGTTTTTGTAAGAACTTTATAACTTCAGAGATGTGGCAATCATCAAAATCTAAATCATTACAATCTAAAGCAATGGGATTATCATCCCCAAGGTTGGAAAAAATTTCAGCAGTTTATCACGAGCGGTTTCAGCAGTTTTAGCGGTTTCGAGTAATTTTGCGCGCTTTGCACTAGGAGTAGAAACATTGCCAACACCAATTATTTTATTATTGATAGTAGGAGGTGCAGCAATATGTGAATCATTAGCATTGCTAGTGGTGGTAATAGTCCAAACTTTAGCTACATTTTTCTCTTTAGCTAGTTTTTCATTTTCTTCTCTATCCCACCTAGCACGCAGATTCAGCCATTAATCTTATATTCTCATTAATTCTAACTTGGATGGCATTTGCTGTAGTAACAATTTTATTTTCAATATCCCTATTAGGCATAACTTTCGATTTCAAAAGATCAACATCAGAGGCAAGACTATCAACCTTAGAAGCAAGAATATCAATTTTATTGAGCTTTTCCTCAACAGATTTGGTAAAGGCGGTTTGTGTACTAATAAATTCTTTAAGCATAGCTTCAAGTCCAGGGGGTGTATTCCTATTATTGTTGTAAGAATTCCCATAAGAATTAGCATAACCGTTACCATTATTATAAGGATATGGCCTATAGTTATTACTAGAATTGTTCCGATAAGCATTGTTGTTGAAATTATTATTTTTAATGAAGTTTACATCAACATGTTCTTCTTGGGCAACCAATGAAGCTAACGGAACATTATTAGGATCAACATTAGTCCTATAATTTACAAGCATAGACATAATAGCATCAATCTTATCATTCAAGGAAGAGGTTTCTTCAACAGAATTTACCTTCTTACCTTGTGGAGCTCTTTCCGTGTGCCATTCAGAGTAATTAATCATCATATCATCAAGAAGCTTTGTAGCCGCCCCCAAGGTGTTGGACATAAAGGTACCTCCAGCAGCTGAATCCAATAAATTCCACGAAGAAAAATTTAGTCCTGCATAGAAGGTTTGGATGATCATCCAGTAGTCAGTCCATGGGTTGGGTAATTTTTAACCAAAGATTTCATTCTTTCCCAAGCTTGAGCAACATGTTCATTATCCAATTGTTTAAAATTCATTATGCTACTCCTCAAAGATATAATTTTAGCAGGGGGATAATATCTACCAATAAAAGCATCCTTGCATTTAGTCCATGAATCAATACTATTCTTAGGCAGAGATAGCAACCAATCTTTAGCTCTTCCTCTTAATGAGAAAGGAAACTATTTCAATTTAATAATATCACCATCTACATCCTTATACTTTTGCATTTCACATAGTTCAACAAAATTATTAAGATGGGCAGCAGCATCATCAGAACTAACACCAGAAAATTGCTCTCGCATAACAAGATTCGATAAAGCAGATTTAATTTCAAAGAATTCCGCTGTAGTAGCAGGTGGAGCAATAGGTGTGCATAGGAAATCATTATTATTTGTGGTTGTGAAGTCACACAACTTAGTATTTTCAGGGGTGGCCATTTTAGCAGTAGTAAATAAAACAAACTAGATAAAATAAATGCAAGTAAACTAATTTTTTTGTGTTTTTGATATAGAGTGCAAGACAGTAAATAAAGTAAAGCTAGCAACTAATTTTTTTGTGTTTTGATATAATGCAGCAAACAAATTAGTAAATAAAATAAAGCAAGACAAAAACAAAGTAAAGAGATTGGGTTGTGGAGACTCCCCTTGCAGCGTGTCTTGATCTCCCCGGCAACGGCGCCAGAAATTTGCTTGATGCGTGTAATTGACACGTCCGTTGGGAACCCCAAGAGGAAGGTGTGATGCGCACAACGGCAAGTTTCCCTCAGTAAGAAACCAAGGTTTAATCGAACCAGTAGGAGTCAAGAAGGACGTTGAAGGTTGATGGCGGCGGGATGTAGTGCGGCGCAACACCAGAGATTCCGGCGCCAACGTGGAACCTGCACAACACAACCAAAGTACTTTGCCCCAACGAAACAGATGAGGTTGTCAATCTCACCGGCTTGCCTGTAACAAAGGATTAACCGTATTGTGTGGAAGATGATTGTTTGCAAGAAAACGAGTAAAGAACAAGTATTGCAGCAGATTTGTATTTCGAGTATAAAAGAATGGACCGGGGTCCACGAGTTCACTAGAGGTGTCTCTCCCATTAGATAAAAGCATGTTGGGTGAACAAATTACGGTCGGGCAATTGACAAATAGAGAGGGCATAACAATGCACATACATGTCATGATAAATATAGTGAGATTTAATTGGGCATTACGACAAAGTACATAGACCGCCATCCAGACTGCATCTATGCCTAAAAAGTCCACCTTCGGGTTATCATCCGAACCCCTTCCGGTATTAAGTTGCTAAACAACGAGACAATTGCATTAAGTATGGTGCGTAATGTAATCAACAACTACATCCTTAGACATAGCATCAATGTTTTATCCCTAGTGGCAACATCAATCCACAACCTTAGAACTTTCGTCACTCGTCCCGAGATATCAATGGAGGCATGAACCCACTATCGAGCATAAATACTCCCTCTTGGAGTTAAGAGCAAAAACTTGGCCGAGCCTCTACTAATAACGGAGAGCATGCAAGATCATAAACAACACATAGGTAATAACTTGATAATTAACATAACATAGTATTCTCTATCCATCGGATCCCGACAAACACAACATATAGTATTACGGATAGATGATCTTGATCATGTTAGGCAGCTCACAAGATCCAACAATGAAGCACAATGAGGAGAAGACAACCATCTAGCTACTGCTATGGACCCATAGTCTAGGGGTGAACTACTCACTCATCACTCCGGAGGCGACCATGGCGGTGAAGAGTCCTCCGGGAGATGAATCCCCTCTCCGGCGAGGGTGCCGGAGGAGATCTCCGAATCCCCGAGATGGGATTGGCGGCGGCGGCGTCTCGGTGAGGTTTTCCGTATCGTGGCTCTCGATACCGGGGGTTTCGCGACGGAGGCTTTAAGTAGGCGGAAGGGCAACGCGGGGGCCACACGAGGGCCCCACACCACAGGTCGGCGCGGCCGGGGCCGGGCCGCGCCGCCCTATGGTGGCGGCGCCTCGTGGCCCCACTTCGACTCCTCTTCGGTCTTCCGGAAGCTTCGTGGCAAAATAGGACCCCGGGCGTTGATTTCGTCCAATTCCGAGAATATTTCGTTACTAGGATTTCTGAAACCAAAAACAACGAGAAAACAACAAGCGGCTCTTCGGCATCTTGTTAATAGGTTAGTTCCAGAAAATGCACGAATATGACATAAAGTGTGCATAAAACATGTAGATATCATCAATAATGTGGCATGGAACATAAGAAATTATCGATACGTCGGAGACGTATCAGAGCACCACGCCTTTGTCTCTATGGTGGAACCACTGAAAGTTGATGAAGCTCTTAAAGATCCCGATTGGTTGAATGCGATGCAAGAGGAACTCAACAATTTCAAGAGGAATGATGTGTGGACTCTCATGAAGCGACCCGATCATTGCCGCAATGTTATCGGCACCAAATGGATCTTCAAGAACAAGCAAGATGAACGTGGCATGGTCATCCGCAACAAAGCAAGATTGGTGGCACAAGGCTATTCTCAAGTCGAAGGCGTGGACTTTGGTGAAACCTTTGCACCCGTTGCAAGGCTTGAGTCCATCCGTATCCTTTTGGCCTTTGCCTCTCATCATGGCTTCAAGTTGCAACAAATGGATGTTAAGAGTGCTTTTCTTAATGGTCCTCTACATGAGGAGGTGTATGTGAAGCAACCCCCCGGATTCGAGGACCCCCATTTCCCGGACCATGTCTTCAAGCTCAAAAAGGCCCTATATGGACTCAAACAAGCTCCTAGAGCTTGGTATGAGCATCTAAAGGAGCTGCTTGAAGACCGTGGTTTCGAAGTGGGGAAAATTGATCCCACTCTTTTTACTAAGAAAGTCAATGGGGAGCTTTTCATATGCCAACTCTATGTAGATGACATCATATTTGGCTCAACTAACACAAAATTCAATGATGAGTTTGCTATGTTGATGACAAATAGGTTTGATATGTCAATGATGGGTGAACTAAAATACTTCCTTGGGTTTGAGATCAAGCAAATGGGACAAGGCACCTTCATCAATCAAGCAAAATATCTCCAAGACATGCTCAATCGCTTCGACATGAAGGGCGCCAAGGGAATTGGAACTCCAATGCACCTCAAGTGTCAACTCTCACTTGACGAGACCGGCAAGGCGGTGGATCCCAAGCTCTACCGTTCGATGATAGGTTCACTTCTTTACCTTTGTGCCTCTCGCCCGGATATAATGTTGAGCGTTGGTATGTGTGCACGGTTTCAAGCAAGCCCGAAGGAAAGCCACGTTGTGGCGGTCAAGAGGATCTTTCGATATTTAGTTGATACCCCACACTTCGACTATGGTACCCAAGGGACACGGACTTTGCTTTGGTTGGCTTCACCGACTCCGATTGGGCGGGCGACAAGGTTGATAGGAAGTCTACCTCCGGAGCTTGTCACTCTCTTGGAAGATCCTTGGTGTGTTGGTCCTCGAAGAAGCAAAATTGTGTCTCCGTCTCCACCGCGGAAGCCGAATATGTCGCCGCGGCAAGTAGTTGTGCGCAAATCTTATGGATGAGGCAAACCTTGCGGGACTATGGACTCGAGTATAGCAAGGTCCCTCTATTGTGCGACAATGAGAGCGCCATCAAGATCGCCTACAACCCGGTTCTTCATGGGAAGACGAAGCATATTGAGATAAGGAACCACTTCATTCGAGATCACATTGCACGTGGAGACATTGTTCTATCCTTCATTGGCACCAAGGAGCAATTGGCGGACATCTTCACGAAGCCCTTGGACGAGAAGCGTTTCATTGAGTTGAGGCATGAGCTAAATATCATTGATCCGTCAGACTTTGCTTGACCGTCGTGCGCACATACCACTCACAAACTATATATCTAGATGAAAGGCACGCATGAACATAGGGGGAGTGCGGTTTAAATACATTGAGCTATCCCTCCCCCCATAATGCATAAAGAAATCCAAAACATATGCTATTTGTCAATTAAGTGACTTATGAGCTTCATGTTGAGTTGTAGTCCGTTAGTCCTAGATACATCTACGCGACCTCACACTACTACACTCTTACACGGTGGCTTCGGCCACCAACCTCCTCTTTGAGGAGTTTTTCGGTTCTTTGTATTTCTTTGTGACCTTATATTTGTCCTTCTTCTTTGCTATCTTTTTCTTCATGTTTTGGAGCATCTCACTCAAGCTTGTTTTCCTTTTGGTTTTTGCAAGCTTGGTTGTATGTTCTTTTTTCTCCATCCTCCTAGTTTCTTTACTCTCCTTTTTGGTGTTCCGATGCCAAAGGGGGAGAAGTTCCTATGTGGATGGGGACCTTTGTTGTTTGTAGCCTTGTGATCCTAGTTGCTTATCTTGTCTTGTGGCTACATCAACAACTCTATGGAGGTATCTTATAGTAAGTTTGGGTATTCTCAAGGCTATGGTATGATAACTTCACCCAAATCTCCTTACATGATCTTATGTTACCTCCATATTGCGGATATGTTATTTGAACATGATCTTGTATCCTTGTTACATATGTGCTTGGTTTGTAAAATCTAGGGGGAGTTATGCCTCTAAGACGTGTGTATTTGTATTCAAATACATATTCAAAGTATGCACACATTTAGGGGAGCTCCGTCGAGCTTTTGCAAATCTAAGAATCTCATCATAATATCATATGCTTTTGAAAAGTCTTGTGTTGTCATCAAACACCAAAAAAGGGGGAGATTGAAAGAGCAAAGTCTAAACCCCGTGTTTTGTGTGTTTGATGACAAAACTTGAGTTATCTCACCGTGTGCCTTGAGTATCATTGCTAGATTTGCAAGTGCACGGTGACCTCGCTGGACACGTCAAGATCGGAGGACTGAAGCGTAGTTATAGGTAGCTGTAGGTTTTCTGGTTTTATGTGTGTTTCGCGAGGTGACATGGCTGGAGAGAAAAAGGGAAGAAAACCAGTTTTAGCCAGGCCGGTACTACCGGTACCTGTAGCGGTAGTACCGCTACCCCTATAGGTACCGCCTCATGGTACCGCTCTGAGTTCTGCGCTGGATTTGTCCCTCACTACGAGTTACGGTACCTCTGCGGTACCTGGAGCGGTAGTACCGCTCACGAGCGGTAGTACCGCCCATGGTACCGCCCAGGTACCGTAACTAGTTACGGCGGTGCAGCTGCGGTACCGCTCCGTACCGCTTTGGATCCCAGTAAGGTTTGGACCCCATTGCGGTACCTCAAGCGGTACCTCTAGCGGTAGTACCGCTCTGCGTCCACGTGGACTAGATCTGGGGAATTCGAGCTCAGAACGGTAGTACCGCTTTCCAAAAGCGGTAGTACCGCTTAGGCAAAAACTGGACATAACGGTTGGATTTGGAGGAGCCTATTTAAGGGCTCCTTCTCCCCCAATTCGTTTTTATCTCTTCCCTCTCTCTCTCCTCCATTGTTGCTGAGCTTAATCCTTGAGGATCTCCCCAACCATCCAACCAATCTTGCTCAAATTTTGAGGAGTGGTGGAGGAGACCTCGATCTATAGTTCTACCAAGAGAGATTTCACCAATACTTGCTATTCCTTAGTGGATCTTGGTGTTAGGGTTCCTATTGTGGGACATTGGAGGAAGTGCATCCATGGAGGCTAGCTTGGTGATGTACTAGCCCCATGGATTGTTGGGAGCCTCCTTGTGGTGTGGAGCTCGCCCCAACCTTGTGAAGGAATCACCGCCTCGACCGGTGCCTTAGTGGTGCCTTAGTGGAGAAGGGGGAGCACCTTTGTGGAGCTCTCTCGAGGAAGAAGGTGAGGCCTTCCTTCGTGGTGTGGCCGTCTAGCCTCTTGTGTGAGGCTAGCACCTCCTCAACGCATACGTACTCCTTTTTGTGGGAGGAACTGCGACAACAAACTGTTATCACCAGATTTTGGCCAAATCAGGAGATGGGCCGTAGATGAGATGGGCTTGAAGGTTAAACGCGTGGAGGATCTCTGAAGTGGCCTGACACGAAGAAGTTGGGCTAAATTGCCCATGTATCTGTATTATAGTAGATCGCATCTTAATTTAGAAGTTAGAGTTTTACCCGTGCACGGTTAGGTGCACGCCTGAATTAGAAAGTCCCCTGGACTATAAATATGTATCTAGGGTTTATGAAATAAACAACAACCAACGTTCAACACAAATCAATCTCGGCGCATCGCCAACTCCTTCGTCTCGAGGGTTTCTCCGGTAAGCACCATGCTGCCTAGATCGCATCTTGCGATCTAGGCAGCATAGCTTTATTTACGTTGTTCATGCGTTGCTCGTGCTGAAGCCTTTTTGATGGCGAGCAACGTAGTTATCTTAGATGTGTTAGGGTTAGCATTGTTCTTCGTATCATATGCTCGTCGTAGTGCAACCCTTATACATCTAGCCGCCCTTACACCTATCTTAGGTGTAGGGGCGGCACCCCGCTTGATCATTGTTTAGTAGATCCGATCCGTTACGGTTGCTCCTTGTGCTTCAAGGATTAGTTTAATATCCGCAATAGTTAGGCCTTACAAAGGGTTGGAGGATCCAGCGGCGTGTAGGGTGTAGTTTGCTAGCCCTAGACGGGATGTTCGGGGATCAACCTCGTGTTGGTTTTTAGGCCCTGTCTAGGATCGGCTTACGATCACCGTACGCGAGCGCGAGGCCCAATCGTGAGTAGGATGATCCGATTATGCGGTGAAAACCCTAAATCGTCGTAGATCGCTTTAGCTTTATCTTGATCAAGCGGGACCACCATATATTCGTGCACCTCGTACGAATCATGGGTGGATCGGCTCTTTGAGCCGATTCACGGGACAACCCGAGAGCCGATCGAGGCTCGTATTTAACGTTTACGTGTATGCCATGCAGGAAACTAAGCGAGGCATCATCCAACACCTTCCCGACCGGGTATAGGTCGGGTGGCACGCCCTTGCGACAACATCGGACGTGTAACCGAGAAGGCTTTGCGGGCCGTCGCTCCGAGGGACCGGGGCCAGCCGCAGCCCCGAGTTGTTCCCGGCTCTACGGTGTTGCCGGTCGCTGCCCGCCGGTGGGTTTCGACCGCAACACATTCGGCACGCCCGGTGGGACAATCTTCGACATCCACCGCATCGCCATCTACATCCGAGATGGCGGAAAGCACTCCGGTCAAGTACGAGGATCGGACCGACGAGCTCAAGAAGAAGCATGACGAGATCAAGGCGAGTCCTCGAAGCCGACCTCATCGGCTCTTTCCACGGAACCCGCTCCCATGGCATCGGGTGGAAGGGTTCTCACCGAAGGCGCGCTCGATGGAGTGGACCTGTCCGCCCCGTCGGAAGAACGCACCGGGTCGGCTGCGTCGAGGAGATCAACTTCATGGTGGCTCATTCGGCTGCACCGCCACTCGAGAGCCTGGTGAACACTTTGGAGCGTGTCGCTCTGCGCGTGATCCAGGAAATCATGAGCCATCAGTATTCTCCGTCGGGACCAGCTCTGGGGACTTACAAAGGAGAAATACCACTCCAGTCCCGTCCACCGCTGCCATTCGCGTTGGCAGCACTAGAAGTGCCGAACTCATCGGCATACGTCGTCTACAAGATTGGTGGTGACCCTAGTGACTACCAATTCCTACCTGAGGCGCCCAAGGAGATCCCGCACGGATACAAGTGCGCATACGTGCCGACTGCGAGCACTGGGCACTCTCGAACCAGAGCTGCAACAGCAGGGGTCTGCGGAACAGCGAGGAGGAACGTCGGGAGCAGATCTTGAGAAGCAAACGTGGTTAGCTAAGTACGCCACTCCGACAAACCTCCGGAGCTCAGCTCCTGCGGTTGGCTCGGAAGCTGGAAAAGCAAGCATGGCTGGCTAAGTATGCCACCCCGGCGAATCTTCGGGGTTCGACACCTTCAGCCATCACCGCGGATCAGATTTGTACAATTCTGAAAGATCGGTTCGGCATGATGCCGAAAAGGAAGACGTTCGGCTATACCAAGCCGTACCCCAACGAGTACGAATTGATCCCGCTACCACCCAAATATCGGCTCCCCGACTTCACAAAGTTTAGTGGATCGGATGGTTCCGAGCTCCATCGAGCATGTGAGCCGATATTTGGCACAGCTGGGCACGATCTCGGCATCGGACGAGCTGCGTGTGAGGTTCTTCGCACAATCCCTCACAGGATCGGCTTTCGGGTGGTACACATCGCTGCCACCGAACTCGATCCGGACTTGGAAGCAGTTGGAAGAGCAATTCCACATACAATATCACTCAGAGGCTTCCGAGGCTGGTATTGCCGATCTAGCACAAGTATGACAGAAGCGCGGGGAAACAGTGTCAGAATACATCCAGCGCTTCAGGACCGTGAGGAACCGATGCTATTCGGTTCACGTAAGTGAAAAAGAAGCAGTCGAGTTGGCGGTGGTGGGTCTCTCATCATCGATCAAGGACGTGGCCTCCCAAGCAGACTACCCTTCATTGGCGCACATGGTGCAGAAGCTGTCAGCATATGAACGGCGCCACCCAGATGTTTACCAGGACAAATTCAAGCGAGCGGTGGTCCTGGTCGAGGCAGACGAGGATGAAGGTGCTGCGGGAGATCAAGAGGTAGCAGTGGCTGAATGGGCTCGGGCGGCAAGCCCCGTGTCCTGCAAATGGGTTAAGCCACAAGGCCCTCCAAAAGGGTTCGACTTCGACGTGACCAAAGCTGAGCAGATTTTCGACCTCTTACTCACGGAGAAGCGACTAAAGGTACCCGAAGGCCACAAGATCCCCACGGTGCGAGGAGCTGAACGGAAAGCCATACCGCAAGTGGCATAACACGTTCACCCACACCACTAACGACTGCAGGGTGTGGCGTCGGCGGATCCAAATGGCGATAGAAAAAGGACGACTAATTTTCAACCGAGTACGCCATGAAGGTCGACACACACCCCTTCCCCGCCGTTAACATGGTGGAGTGTACTTACCATGGAGGGTGCCAGCCAGATTTCTCGTGCAATATCAACATGGTGGGACCTGGGCACCACTCTGGTAAGGACGGAGATGAGGGCAGCTGCTCTCATAGCAAAGACACAGAGGAAGCCGCTCCACGCGATCGGCTCCGCCACGACGGCAAGCGCTACGTCACAGAGGGATAAGTGAAGAACATAAGATATCAACGACCTCTCTCTGATCACCTCCTCAACAAGTACGTGAGTCAATATGACCAACGCCGACGATACAACGACGATGATGAAAAGGATCGTCTGGCTAGGGACGACAGGAGACGTCGTCGGCATGATCGCGACGAGGAGCGATATGAGCGCCACGCCAGGGAAAAGTCGAGGGAGCAAGACGACGTGGATAGGCACTGGGACTGCCCCTTCTTCGGACACTCGCTGGGATTCGGGAATGAGCCGATTGCCTACAATCGGCAATTGCCCGAATGTAAACAAAAGAAGAAGGATGCGGCTAACGTGTCCGTGTTCAAACGTCTAGGGCCTCTCCCGCCTCGGAACAAGCATGCCGAGTCCGCTCGGGTGGAAGATCTCGAGGAACTAGAGGACGATGATGAAGAAGACAAGTATCATCGGCCAAGGTGGTGCCCCGATGGGCTCAGCCGTTCCCGAAGCGAAGGGTTCAGCGTCTGCGTGGGTTGGAGGAAGCCGAAAGGTTATACCTACACACGTTGAGGAAGGCACGGCTCGATCCGGCCGCCAAAATTCAGCGAACCCTCGGACGAAGAAGGTCGGCCACAAAGAAAAGAGTGGCGCCCCAAGCAAAGGAAAGCCGATGATGAGACATCGGCTGGCACAAACATGGTGCTCGTCCTTCCAACGGAGTTTGGTGCTCCAGGATTACACGAGGCACCCAATTTCGACGACTGCGAGCGCATCAACGTGACACAGGATGGGACTAAGTTGGTCTTATCCACGGGCCCGACCGTGTAGCGAACGCAGCGTCTATGGACAAACGTGGCGATGCCGATCCAGGAGATCGGCCCCAAGGATTTATGGAGGAACATTACAAAACCTTCATTGAGCAATTCAACGTGGAGGCCGATTCCAGCAACCGGCCAAAATTATCCTCACTGTACATTCTACCTGGGTTCAACATTCGATCCAACAGGGAATACCTGAAGAGCCGATACCATCAAATCCCTTGAAAGAATCGGCTCGGGGGGCACCTAGGTGGATAAAACACGAGGATATGCAGTAGAAGCGTCTTTCAAATGCCCAGCAGCCCAAAGATATCCTTTGATGATGGGTATTGAAGTATGGGGGCCGATACATAAATCGGACGTAAAAAAAAAATCATCAAAAAAATTTAAGCACAGCCGATGCGCAGACATCGACTTAAGGATAGAAAGATGCATGACCATCGACTCCAGAGGTATAAATGTTATAAGCAGAGGGTCAATCGACTCAATGGAGTGGTTTGGTGGCTCAGATCCTCTCTTCAAGAACCTCCGGATTCTTTTTGCGAGTATTCGAGTCCGCAGTATCAGCTGGGGCAAGTTTGAGGGATCATGACCCTGACCAATGCCAAGAGCAGGCATGGACGTGCAGATCAGGTTAAGGATGGGTTGCATCAAATCCGCCAAAGGAAAGGAGCCGATCTGACCAGCAAGGCGCAAGAAGTGGACTGAAGAAGCTCGGGGGGCAGCTCACCCTGAAGGTTCTCTGCTCTAGGGAGCCGATTTTGTTGAAATCGGCTGGCTCTGCATCATGACTTGGAAACCGATGGTGACACGTTTGGTTAGCCCACTGCTATTCTCGCCTTGATGGAGGCTCGGGGGGCAACTGACTGCATAGATATTCTGTTCTTAAGAAGCCGATTGAGATTTCATCGGATGGCCCTCCATCATAACCCTTTTTCAAGGGGATTGGGCAGGTTTGAAGAGTATCACTGAATATCTGAATGTCCAGGGGTATCGGCTTCAGCATCAAGTCGTTTCAGCAGCGGTTCTGGGCTCTCTTAAAGGCGTTGGTCTGCCTCATTGTCCACCAGAGCTCAAAGTTATCGGTCGAAAAAGGTGAAAGATAGATCGTGAAGGATGGATATGTTAACATCAGCTTTTGAGCATTGATCAAGTTCACGATCACTCCAACGTCAAAGAGATGAAGAATGGATCATGAGAGACCGATGCGTTGTCATCGGCTCATTGAGCATTGGCTAAGTGACGATCGGCGGGATCAGTATGAAGGGAAATCGGCTAAGCTGGCATAAAGGAAATCGGCAAAATCAAATTGGGGAATTTCTTCATTGATAAACGAGATTTCTTACATAGAAGAGCCGATTGCTCTCAAAAGGGAGTACTAAGGGGATACATTGCCCCGTCTACTACTACTGATCCTATGCTAAGGGTCCTATCTACGGGCCGTCGCTGCACTCGTCGTCACCCTCGTCGCCGTTGTCGGCGCTGCTCCCGGCGGGCTCGTCGTCGCTGCTGTAGCGGCCGCCGGCAGGACCTTCGTTGTCCTCATCCTCCTCGTCGTCGTCGTCGTCGTCGCTGTCGTAGTCACTAAGATTCCCCGGCCAGGGGCAGTGGCGCTTGGCCGGCGGCTCGTCGGAGGGGCTGTCGTCGTCGTCCTCCTCCTCCTCCTCCTCCTCCTCCTCCTTCACCTCCTCGGAGGAGGTGAAGTCATCCCAGGAGAAGCGATCGTCATCGCTCTCCTCCTCCGATTCCCCGTCGGCGAGGAAGCGGAGGTCGCTCTCCCCGTCCGTCGAGGATTTGTCATCCTCGGACCAGATGGAGAAGTCATGGCCCGGCTCCTCCCCGGCCTCTATGGCGCGGCGGGTGTTGGCCGCATGGACCTCTTGTGGGTCCCGTTCTGGCGTCGGCTCGTGGGAGGAAGAGGACTCGAGGGAAAGTCCCGATGAGGTGGAGGAAGAAGAAGACATGGTGCGCGAAGGGCTTTTGGAGTGCTAATGCGGAGAGGATGAGGAGGAGAACTGTTCGGTGCGGTTAAATAAAAGAAGTGGGGATTTAATGTTCGAACAGGTTTTCGAGGAGGTGGTGCCAAAAACTGTCAAATCGTGCAGAGAAGTTGGGAAGGCAAGTCGTCATGATGAAAAATACTGCGACGGTTCTGCTCTGCCACGACATGACCCCTTGGAGGAAAAAACATAGTGGTTTTGAAATTATCATTACCAAAACCAGGGGGGCATGTGTTATCACCAGATTTTGGCCAAATCAGGAGATGGGCCGTAGATGAGATGGGCTTGAAGGTTAAACGCGTGGAGGATCTCTGAAGCGGCCTGACACGAAGAAGTTGGGCTAAATTGCCCATGTATCTTTATTACAGTAGATCGCATCTTAATTTAGAAGTTAGAGTTTTACCCGTGCACGGTTAGGTGCACGCCTGAATTAGAAAGTCCCCTGGACTATAAATATGTATCTAGGGTTTATGAAATAAACAACAACCAACGTTCAACACAAATCAATCTCGGCGCATCGCCAACTCCTTCGTCTCGAGGGTTTCTCCTGGTAAGCACCATGCTGCCTAGATCGCATCTTGCGATCTAGGCAGCATAAGCTTTATTTACGTTGTTCATGCGTTGCTCGTGCTCGAAGCCTTTTTGATGGCGAGCAACGTAGTTATCTTAGATGTGTTAGGGTTAGCATTGTTCTTCGTATCATATGCTGTCGTAGTGAAACCCTTATACATCTAGCCGCCCTTACACCTATCTTAGGTGTAGGGGCGGCACCCCGCTTGATCATTGTTCAGTAGATCCGATCCGTTACGGTTGCTCCTTGTTCTTCAAGGATTAGTTTAATATCCGCAAGGCCTTACAAAGGGTTGGAGGATCCAGCGGCGTGTAGGGTGTAGTTTGCTAGCCCTAGACAGGATGTTCCGGGGATCAACCTCGTGTTGGTTTTTAGGCCCTGTCTAGGATCGGCTTACGATCACCGTACGCGAGCGCGAGGCCCAATCGTGAGTAGGATGATCCGATTATGCGGTGAAAACCCTAAATCGTCGTAGATCGCTTTAGCTTTATCTTGATCAAGCAGGACCACCATATATTCGTGCACCTCGTACGAATCATGGGTGGATCGGCTCTTTGAGCCGATTCACGGGACAACTCGAGAGCCGATCGAGGCTCGTATTTAATGTTTACGTGTATGCCATGCGGAAACTAAGCGAGGCATCATCCAACACCTTCCCGACCGGTATAGGTCAGGTGGCACGCCCTTGCGACAGGCATCGGACGTGTAACCAGAAGGCTTTGTGGGCCGTCGCTCTGAGGGACTGGGGCCAGCCGCAGCCCTGAGTTGTTCCCGGCTCTACGGTGTTGCCAGTCGCTGCCCGCCGGTGGGTTTCTGACCGCAACACCTCGTCTCCGTGCCCTCCGGTTGTCCCGCTCCTTACTCTTACTATCTTGTGATTGTTCCTTTGCTTGTTGCACTTGTTCTAGGATCATTGTAGGATCACCAACACCACTAAAGGAATCACTTTTATCTTCCGTTGCACTAAAATTGAAAAAGACTAAAACTTGGCGTAGCAACCATTCACCCCCCCTCTTGTTCGCTACGATCCATTCAGCCTCCTTGGGTGCGGCCAAGGTGGTGGTGTTGTGGTGGCCGGCCCCCTCCCCTTGGCCCCTCATTATATAGGTGGAACCCCCAAGTGTTGGACTACAAGTCTTTGAATAAGACCCCAACCCAAAACCTTCCATGTGTAGGGAAACCTACCCAAGGTGGGATTCCCACCTCAAGTGGGACTCCCACCCTTCCATGAGGGGTGGCCGGCCCCCTTGGTGGAGTCCACTTGGGACTCCACCCCTCTAGGGTTGGCCGGCCATGGGTGGTGGAGTCCCTTCGGGACTCCGCCTTCCAAAGTGATTTCTTCCGGACTTTTCTAGAACCTTCCATAAATGCACCGGATCATTTTCAAACTTATAAAATGCTATATATGAATCTTATTCTCCGGACCATTCCGGAACTCCTCGTGATGTCCGGGATCCCATCCGAGACTTCGAACAAAACTTCGAACTCCATTCCATATTCAAGTTCTACTAATACGACATCAAACCTTAAGTGTGTCACCCTACGGTTCGCGAACTATGTAGACATGGTTGAGAACTCTCTCCGACCAATAACCAATAGCGGGATCTGGAGATCCATAATGGCTCCCACATATTCAACGATGACTTAGTGATCGAGTGAACCATTCACATACGATACCAATTCCCTTTGTCACGCGATATTTTACTTGTCCGAGGTTTGATAATCGGTATCTCTCTATACCTTGTTCAACCTCGTCTCCTGACAAGTACTCTTTACTCGTACCGTGGTATGTGGTCTTTTATGAACTTATTCATATGCTTGCAAGCTAATTAGACGACATTCCACCGAGAGGGCCCAGAGTATATCTATCCGTCATCGGGATGGACAAATCCCACTGTTGATCCATATGCCTCAACTCATACTTTCCGGATACTTAATCCCACCTTTATAACCACCCATTTACGCGAGTGGCGTTTGATGTAATCAAAGTACCTTTCCGGTATAAGTGATTTACATGATCTCATGGTCGAAAGGACTAGGTAACTATGTATCGAAAGATTATAGCAAATAACTTAATGACGTGATCTTATGCTACGCTTAAA
Source organism: Lolium rigidum (assembly GCF_022539505.1). NCBI lineage: Eukaryota > Viridiplantae > Streptophyta > Magnoliopsida > Poales > Poaceae > Lolium > Lolium rigidum. Next base: position 347,531,579 of record NC_061513.1, on the reverse strand, counting down.
TGGGTGTGTCCATTACATCATCCATATAATGATATAACCTTGTTATTAATAACATCCAATGTTCATGATTATGAAACTAATCATCTATTAATCAACAAGCTAGTTAAGAGGCTTACTATGGACTCATAGTTGTTTACATAACACACATGTATCAATGTTTCGGTTAATACAATTATAGCATGGTATATAAACATTTATCATAAACACAAAGATATATAATAACCACTTTTATTATTGCCTCTTGGGCATATCTCCAACAAGTTTTACTCTTACAAAGCTCTTACTTTGATTATTCAAGCTTCCTTTTATAGTTAACTTTGGTTTAAGTATAGAGTACTACAAGAGTATCAAACTTAGCCTAAACAATCAAAGCTAGTTAGCACCCCTCATGACTAGTTGCTAGTGCTAACAAATAAAAATGACTACTCTAGATGGGAACATGTGAAATTAAATGACTTTGAAAGATTTTGAAGGTGAATGTGACTTGAATGACATGATGAATTTGATAAAAACTGATGATTGGGTTCGGATGCGATACCATTCCAATTTACAAGTACCCCCACAATACCTGATTATGGGTAGGGCTTAACTAGAAGTTTATGTGTAATAGTATGGGTTCCCTCTAAACAAGCGTCATAGGGGTTATGCCGAGGCTGCCTCCGTTAAAAGTGAAATGATGTGAAATGACGTGAAATGAGGTGAATGTCCGGTCCAAGCCCCGTGCGGCTCCTGAGCCGACGGCTTGTCTTCACCGGGAGGCCAAGCTCATGGGGAGAGGTGCCTATACTAGGATATGTAAGTGAAAGGTTATGGTTGATGATCCGCGTACTGAGTTACGATTATTCAGGGTTATCCCTGACGGATGTAATCAAATGTTGTGGCACAAGTGTGCAACCTCTGCAGATTGTAAATCTATTCGAATAGCCGTGTCCACGGTTACAGACGATTGGAAAGGCCATCCTGTTCTGTTGTCAGATATTTTATGAACTGAATGGTGACATGAATGGTGAACTTGAATTGAATCACAACTGAGTTGTGGGAATGACACTAATGTTCCCACTTGAGTTAGTTAGCAAATGATGAGTCTCTTACTAAATGCTTATGAACTAAAATTGGCTTTATGCAAATAAACCTAGAGCTTAGAACCCTTGAATAAAATTGATAAGTAATTACCTTAGAGTTAGTTTGCGAGTACTTTAAAAAGTACTCACGGCTGTGTCCCTGGCTATTCAAATGGCCAGACTATGAAGAGGAGCAGCAGTACGAGGATGACGGCCAGCAAGACGTCTACATCAACTAGGAGTTCTTCTAACGTCAAGCGTTGGCCTGTGGATTAGATAGTCCACCTCTATTACGCTTCCGCTACTTGTGTTGTTCGTTGATCAATAGATCAACTATTGTTGTAATATTTGGATCATGTGATCTACGTTTGTAAGACGATTATGGGTTGTAATGAATGTTGACTTATGATATCAACTGTTATGTCTCGCAACAACAATATTCCTGGGATTGCGATGAATGGCATAATAGGCATCTGGACCTAAAAATCCGGGTGTTGACACCCATACTCCATGATGGGATAGCTCCATTGATGCACATCTTCACATGTCCATTATCATCAAATGGACGGCAAGCTTCAAGCATGTGATCCACTTGAGATGCTCATCTTGAACTTACCCAACTCAACCTTGATGACGATCACCACTTGCCGTCATCCTCTCATGGGCTATATGAGATATCACTTTTGATGCATGCCCATGGAAAGATACCTAACCCACATAGACAACACAAGGGCGCACATATATGATGGGTTAGTTCATGAAGCATAATTGACAAGGCTTACCATACCACATGACTTCACGTGGCACATTCTTCATGCTTCATGTGTTGACCAAACTTGAATCTATTCTTCACTCTTTGTATTGGTCAACCTTGTATCTTCTCATGCTCTAACATACTATCTTGAGGTTTATAAAGAATTCTTCATTTGTTTTCATGCTCTAAATTTTAGTCAACCATAGCTCAACTTATGAGACTACCATGACACCGACTTAGAGCCATAACTTGAATTCTTCACTTGGAATCAAGCTCTCAAGATCCTGATCATTCATTGCTTATCACATAAGCTAGATCATGGATAATATTGAGTTCCACATAAGAACTCTATCTTCATTTCTTCTTCTTGATCATATCACATATATATCTTCAAATCGATGATCTTGATGCCAATACACAAGGTATATCTTTATCTTCATGGCATCCATACTTGAATCCAACACATGGAATACAAGTAGTACCTATGAAATATTCCTTCATATAAACTCAATGAAAACAGTAGTCCATAGGGGTTGTCATTAATTACCAAAACCACACATAGGGGCAATATACCCTTACAATCTCCCCCATTTTGGTAATTGATGACAACCACAATAAGAGGGTTTATATAATGAATATTAGAAACAAGTATGCAACTTATCCGAGAGAGAAATGTCTTGAGATTTTGCACTGGTTTCCTTACCCCTTCAAGCTGGAAGAAGGGGCTTATATAGGCGTCCCGGAAAAGTAGCCGTTTCTAGCCGTTTTTCACTTCAGACTCGAGCCACCCGGTAGCTGACCCGACTGGGCCACGTACCGGACTGCCCGATAGCAGCACCCGGTAGACCGGGCTGGCTGCCGGGTTCCCTTCGCTTCGGCTTCTCCTGTCAGTTCGGAAGCAGCACCCGGTGTACCGGGCTAGCTACCGACTTTTCCGGTAGCAGCACCCGGTATACCGGGCTGACTACCGATTTTTCCTGGAGCTTCTTTTTGTCTTCGTCTTCTCGGCACTTCTTCCTCTCAACATTTTTGGTGTGCAGATTATGTGTATATGTGGCTTTGGCAAACACTTCTTTATAGACAACCGGTCAACACACCATCATTAGTTTAGAACAACAATTGGGGGGTCTCTCTTCATCTCGCATCCTTGTATCCAACTACAAGACCTTTCTTGCCGCCTTGCATTCCCATATGTGGACTAAAACCTGTGTACATACTTATAGATACTATTAGTTCACACAATAGCACCGGTGTCATTGTTAACCAAAATAATGGTTAAGGGAAAATACCCTTACAATTACCAAAACCACACATGCATGGGGGCTCTATGCACTTTCAGGTTTATATTGAACTCTCGAGGAATTGGCTTCGAAGCTGGATTCTCCCTTCTCCTCCTCTAGCAACCTGCAAAATAAAGTTCTTACCTTGTTTTGTTAACTCCACCGTGTGGTTGTCAAGCACAAGGTTTCGTATTAGTAATAGAAAATACAAGTAAGAAATAAAGTAAAGTAAGAAACAAATAAAGACTAAGGGTATTTGTAATTTATGTATGTGTATGTAGAGATAGTATTTTTGGTATTTTTAGATTAAATAATAGTGTATAATATAAAGCAAGGCAAAAGTGTTGGAAATGTGTTTGATTTAAAATGGACCGGGGTTCATGGGTTCACTTATCTACTCTCTTTTTAAGTTGTAGTGGACACTAACAATTCATCAATGGTGTAAAATTGGTGGAACTTCAATATGTTTTGATAATCATTCATATGGGCATTACGTCCTAACATAGAGATGATGCAATACATCCCACTTATACTCTCCAAGCAATTTGAAATTAAGAATCAACAGAGTGCAGATTTAAGCAGTATGCCATAATGTTTGAATATTAATTGTGCTATCTTGAACAAACAAGTTTACCACAATGTGACGTGATAAACATAGCACGTGTATTCACTTTATCGCTATTGCGGCAGCAAAAAAAAAGGTAAACACCTTAGTAGATCATGAATTTGTTGTCACTATATAATGATTCCCGGGATGCATCAAGCACCACCAAAACAAATCCGAAGCATCGTGTATGTATGTATGTAAATAGACAAGTCTTACATACAACCAGAGCATCGGGCAAATATCCAAATAGCCAAAATTTACGCATTGCCGACCTACTGCAAACACTGAACCCACCCAGTGCTTCGTTTCTTTCTGTATATACTCCTTTTTGTTAAAGCTTATAATACTCTTGATACTCTTGAGTCTGCAGGGGCCGATTTTTCTGCAGAACAGAAAGGGCCAACAGTCTTTTACTCCAACATAGGCCCGAGAGTTGTCGAAACACAGCAAAACCCTGGCCCAACAACCCATTCCACCAAAACAAATCCCCACCGTCCACCCGCGCATCGAACGCCTTCGCGCCGCCCCGCAAATAAACCCTAGTACCAAACCACCTATATATTCCCCTTCCACCACAGCGTCCCGCCGCCTCCACACACTCCTCCCCACCCAGAACCCTAGCCGCCGCCGCCGCCGCCGCCGCCGCCCAGGTAAGGGTTCCCCTACCACCACCCCCCGCCGCCGCCATGAAGCGCAACCCCCGCGTCACGAGCTCCCGCCGGAAGTGCCGCAAGGCGCACTTCACGGCGCCCTCGTCCGTGCGCCGCGTGCTCATGTCCGCCGCGCTCTCCTCGGAGCTCCGCCACAAGTACAACGTGCGCTCCGTCCCCATCCGCAAGGACGACGAGGTGCAGGTCGTCCGCGGCACCTACAAGGGCCGCGAGGGCAAGGTGGTGCAGGTCTACCGCCGCCGCTGGGTCATCCACGTCGAGCGGATCACCAGGGAGAAGGTCAACGGCTCCACCGTCAACGTCGGCATCCACCCCTCCAAGGTCGTCGTCACCAAGCTCAAGCTCGACAAGGACCGCAAGGCGCTCCTCGACCGCAAGGCCCGCGGCCGCGCCGCCGACAAGGCCAAGGGCAAGTTCACCGCCGACGATGTCGCCGCCGCCGCCGGGGGTGCCACAGCCACCGGAGCCTCGCTCCAGGAGATCGACTAAGTGCTTGCGCGCCTGGATCTGTCTTGCCGGTTGCAAAATTACTGCTCTCTCTATCTAGCTTTTTAAGCACCGTGTCTTGTTAGGATGAAAACTTGCTACTTTATTCGTCGTATCCAAGAGAGTTTTGGAACCTTTGATGTGAATCTATCATGTGGCTCTGCGTTTGATTTTGATATCAAGACTTCATTATATGGTTAATACCTACCTGGTGCTTTTGTTCCTTGCTGTGATCTGGTTAATATTATTATTTTACCATATGACTCTGTATGTGCTACTTCATTATTAGCTGTATCACACGTTAGCTCTCAGATTGTCTTTACATTTTTAATCCGATTGCACCATTTAAGGGAAGTGTGTAGCGTTAATTAACTCAGAACTATTTAGGTTGCTATTTGTTCCAGCTCATTTAGGTAATTTGTTTGGCGTTCCTGAGTTAGATGCCCTCACGCATAATATGAATTACACCTGTAGTACTTACTTTATTTAGGTGCTAGTCTTGCAAATCATTTGTGACCCAGTAGATGGCTGCCTATGTTGATTGCCCAGTAGTCTGATGTCATGTAGCATTAGTTTTCAATGAACTTGCATTGTGCATTTTGTCACAGCACCTTTTACAAATAAAAAGTTTCCACTTCTTTGTTTTGTTTGTTATGGATTTGGCTCATGTTTCTCTACACAGGGCTGATTCTGTTGAGTATCATGTCCTGGCTTATGTTTTCATAAACATCCATAGTAACTTTTAGAGGTTGTTCAATAGCTATACCTGTGGTAACAATGATGAGATGGGCGGGTTCCTGGCTTTTGTTTTCATAAGTATCCATAGTAACTTTTAGAGGTTTCTGCCAATGTTCAGTAGCTATACCCGTGGTAACAATGATCATATTGCAAGGAGGAATATTAAGTATGTTGCATTGCATGCAATCTTTCCTTCTTTTGGTTGCTTTTGCATATTCTGGTTCCACTCCAGTTGCATAGCAGCTTCACATAAGAACTTCAAATCTGAACGGACAAAACAAAAAAGTAACCGATCATGGTTGTCATTTGCCTGAGCGTTGCTTGATCCTAGACAGTGATAGATGGGAACGATGTTGGCCATTTCTAGCTTATTTGGGTCGTTTTTTCTGGATTTAGAAGAGTTCCTCTATGCAGTGATGTTTCTGTTAAATATCCTGGCCTAGTGTTCATTCCCATATGCATCTATTTCTTTCATCATGTGTAAAGTAAAATTATCATATTTGCTGCATGCATATTCTTCATTTGGCAGCTTTCATGTTCCATTCCAAGTTCATCCTACATTGTCTGATAATAAGTTCTGTATTAGCTCTCTTCTCAACAAATCTTCAAATCTTAACAGAACAAAACAAATTAATCAATGACTTCATACTTGAATTTGACCTGGGACAAACAATTTGGATGTTGAATCAGTCACTAACATCAAATTGGATGCATGCCTTCCTGAACATTACTCCTTTCTAGCTTCTGGTTTCCACCTCACCGATTGATCACCTGAAACTATACCTGTATTGTAAACGGGAATGCTGACAGTTGTCACTCTGTGGAGTTGGTGCCATAAACTGATATAAATGACATTATGAATGAAGTACCACAGCGGTTGTATATGAGCAATTTATTTAGTGGACAATTAGATGTCCGGGGCAGTGCTCATCTATCTGCAGATGATTGTCGTGGCTAGACCTGTTTTGATTGTCCAGTAACCTGTTGTGCATTTAGCATGATTGCCTTAAGATGAAGTCTGAAATTCCAGTCGTCATGGTCAATTCTTTGCTTGGTTTGTTATGTTTCTGTTACTTCAGGTAGCGGTTTAATACTCGCTGTCAGATCGTAGCTATTAGCTAATACCACATAATTTGTATACTTAGGATACAATTGTAATATCTTGAACCCCTTCGTCCTTCAGCATGCCAAACTACAAGTTGTGAAGTTTGATCTCTGCGTTGCCATAACAACCTCGACGATGTCCTTTGTGTGTGTGTGTGATTCCTTTGTGTGTGATTCAAAAATGCCAAGCCCCGTCGTGTCTTCTGTTTCCTTGCTGCCTCGTGCCTTCGCATCTATCTATGCAGATTAAAAGCATCTCTAGCAGAGCTAGTATATCTCCAAACCGAAAAGGTGGAGTTCGGTCAGTTTAGATGGTTTTTGTCGCGGCGTAGATTAGAAACCGAACTCACCGAGCCGAAAATCGAACGTGATGCGACAATTTTGCGAAATTGAACCCATTTTATTTAAATTGAACCTATTTTATTTCGATCGAGCTACATTCGTCAATAATTTACATTAAACTAGCCAAAATAAGTGGCAGTTCGAATTACATTTGATAATTTTAGACCTAAACTACCAGATTAGCCCTTGGATTGTCACCGGAGCAGTTCTTGCGGCGGCAGAGGGAGTTGTACCGGTGGAGGGGAGTAGGTCCGCGGTCCCTTTTAATACGGGGTGGCCGCCGAGTTTTTTGCGCCCTCGAACTCGTTTTACAGGCTAGGTCGTGAGTTTGGGCTCCATTATAGCCCACTTTCAGCCTGAACCATATAGTCGTCGAACTTTTTCGGTTTCAGCCCGTTTTACAGGTTCTGTTAGAGTTCTCTAACCGCACGAAAAGGAAGCAATCATAAACTTTGCCTTCTATTGTTAATTCGATCATGTCGTATAATTAGTATCTTCGTGATATTAATATATTTTCTTTATCGAAAAATGCAAGTGGAGGGGAGTTTTTTGTGTCTTTGGCTAAGGGTTGTTCGGAGGTTGAGTATGCTCCTATCTCACGACTGGTGGACATTGGCTGCCTTTCCCACAGTTGGATGACCTCGCCACCATCTGCGGCAGTTTTCGAGCTACTGGTGTCTGCAGTATGCCATCTCGTTGCTGATCCACGTCGATTGCGTATCCAGATCGGCATCGTAACTGACTAACTGTGAACTCGTCAGTTCTGAGCGTTGTCAAGTTCTCTTTTCTTTTCTGCTGCACTTTGTTTCTAGTCATACAGTACTAATCACAATGGATCAACGAAATTTGATCTCTTCAACTAGATTTTAACTGTATTAGTTCACCAAAGTTACTATGGACCTATTGACATGAAGCTGACAAAAAAGTGAACGATCCTTCAAGGAACTGAGAAAGGCAAGCAAATTGAGACATGCGGACAACCTGTTTCTTGCTAAACTGCTGGTTAGCCTGGTTTACGATGAGTTCGCACAACATGCATGAATGACAGAATTGGCAGGATTTATGTGGCAGAATTGGCATGAGCCATAGAAGAACTAGGAACATGTATCATGTATGCACTAATGCACAACTTTTTTTTTTTTGCAAGGAGCGATCTTCACCATTGTATCCTAGACAAACTTTATAGCCATTTCTTTAACAAGTGAATAAGAATATACTCTGGATCGGAATCTAAAGAAAGTACTACTTGATAATTTCCACAAATCTGAAGAAAGTACTACTTGATAATTTCCACAAATCTGAAGAAAGTACTACTTGATAATTTCCACAAATTTCTTTTATGTGAAAAAATCTCTAATGTCTTAGATTCTCCATTGCTAATCCTTTATGTACTTTAGTGTTTCTAACCCTTCACTAACTTTTCATGGATTCTTCTTATTATTATAAGAACATAGTAATAACTAGAAATGTTCTAGTAATGGAATTTCATATTGCGAATCCTTTATTCTTGCATGCTTCAAGATATGATGACTAATTTAAAAAATCAACCTTGGGATAAAGAGTTTATACTGCTAGGAAAGCTCGACTAAAAAAGAACATGCAACATTTAGGAATGTTTTCTTTTGTCAAAGGAACAAGATCATCACTGCCACCTATCAGCATTACTGCATTAGCTAAGGATGCTCGCCCTCGGCTACTTGGGTGAATGACGGATTATACCAGAGATATTATATTGCCCCCATGGTGCTGAACTTTCCACAGACATGGGTCGTCGCCACCACCTGCGTCAGTTTTCGAGCCGTTGTGGTTCTCTGTCATCTTATTGCTAATCCATGTCAATTGTCAAATATGCTCCCAAAGTTACCTTCGCTGCAGATGTTTCTATTTATAGAGTACTAACCACAATGGATCAACGAAATTTGATCTCTGCAACTACATTTTAAGTGTATTAGATCACCAAAGTTACTATCGCGTTGCTGACATTAAGTTCTCAAACAAGTGAACGATCCTTCAAAGAATTGATACATGCAAGCAAGTTGAGGCGAGGTGCAGGCCCCCTGCTGGTTCACGTTCAGTTCTTTCGATTGGCACAACATGCATGAATGCCAGAATTGTGAGAGAATTTATGTGTCATAAACAATATATGCTGCACGAATTTCACAATTAACTGACATTCTAGGCACTCACTGAACATTTAAAATGACAAATTCAGGACAGGGATAACTTCCACACATAACATCCACTCTTGTCATTACACTAACACCAGAAACACTTGTTCACTAAGCTTAATATAAATAGGAAATGAAAAAAGAAGGGAAATGCGAACTAAAAATATCATTGGAATGCTGCCACTTCTTCCCTAAAACGCCTGATGGCGTCATCAACGCTAACTGTAGATAGTGCTTGATCCTTTTTGTCTCTCACCCTAATGGTGACCTCCCCAGAATTCACCTCTGTTGGGCCCACGGCAAGAATATAGTTGTACTGGGCTGCCTGAGCCAGCGCCACCTTCTTGTTGAATGTTTCGTCAGTCATGTCGACGTCAACATAGAACCCAGCTTTGTGCATCTTACCACGAACCTCCTTTGCATACTCCAGTATAGCCTCCTTGTTATACCCAGATTCTGGTTTAGGGGCGGTAGGGCAGACAATAGCTTGGCGAGGACTCAGCCACAGTGGCCATTTACCACCGTAATGCTCCAATAGAATGGCGACCATCCTCTCAAAAGATCCAAGGATCGCCCTGTGGATCATAACGGGCCTCTCGAGCTTGCCTTGCTCTTCGGGGGCATAGGTCAGCTTGAAGTTGATGGGCAACTGAAAATCCAGCTGCAGAGTCGCACACTGGAACTTCCTTTTGAGGGCATCGAACACGCCGATATCAATTTTCGGGCCATAGAAAGCGCCATCCCCTTCATTAACCTTCCATGGCTTCCCAGACGCCGTCAGGGCTTCTTTCAGCTGATGCTCCGCTCTGTTCCAGGTTTCAACATCACCTAAATAGTTTTCTGGCCTTGTGGATAACTCCAACTCATATTCAAACCCAAATATTTTGTAAACATCATCGATGAACTTCAGGACACCCTCAACCTCATCCTTGACCTGGCTCTCCCTGCAGAAGATATGAGCGTCGTCCTGCACGAACCTCCTAACTCGTGTCAGGCCTGTCAGTGCACCACTAGCCTCGTTCCTGTGAAGCACACCGAAATCCGCCATGCGGAGTGGCAGCTCTCTGTACGAACGAGTCCTGTGGCGAAAGATCTCGCAGTGGCCAGGACAGTTCATTGGCTTCAGACCAACCTCCTGCCCGTCAACCTCGAAAACAAACATGTTCTCCCTGTAGTTCGCAGCATGTCCAGAGGTCTCCCACAGGCTCATGTTGTAAACATTTGGGGTCACGACCTCCTCGTAGCCCCTCTCCCAGTACTCCTGCTGCATAAATGTCTTCAACTTGTTAAGTATTCTAGCACCATGTGGAAGGAAGAAGCAGCATCCAGGACTGACTGGATTGAAAATGAAGAGCTCCTGCTTCTGCCCTAGTTTCCTATGATCCCTTCTTTGAGCCTCCTCCATCATATCGCTGTAATCTTTGAGGCGTTTGGAATCAGGAAAAGAAACTCCATATACTCTCTGCAGGCTCTCACGCTCTGCTTTCCCTCTCCAGTATGATGACGAAGCATTGGTGCAGGCAAAGGCTTTGACAAATGAAGTATTCGGGATGTGCGGGCCACGACAGAGGTCTACCAAATCACCACACCTGTACACTGTGATCGCCAAGTCCTCGGGCAATTCCTTGATGATTTCAACCTTGAATTGGTTTTCAGCAAACATTTCAAGAGCTTCCACCCTGGAGACCTTAATGCGTTCAAATGGCTGCTTTTCCTGCATCAGGTGACCATTTTGCACTTCAGTTATGTCAGACTCCAAATTTCCAATCAGAATATTGCTTGTCATGAGTCATGACAAACTTAAGACTCAAATTAAAGTAAAATCCGACTTTAACTTCTTAATTGCTAGAGTGTGTTTACGGTTACGGATGCTACGTGACAATATACTAAAAAACAAATATAGGAATTCTCTTAAGTTTTAATAAATCACGTCACTGTGTTTTTAACTTCAGAATCAATAGTACTTGTTATCCTTCATGCTGTAAATACAATTATACTCCCTCCATTTGGAAAGTTATTTTCTTATACTGACTAGTGAAAAGTTGCAACAATTAATGTGACGAAAACATATCGATGGTCAATTATCAATTCTATTTTGTCATTACGGATCCAAATAACTTTACATAAACTTGCGGTGTATTTAGGGAAGTTTGATTGTACACTTTGTAGGATGATGTGTGTTTATGAGCAAAGACTTCTGAAAAATATGATAAAAAATGAAATATAATCTACATTGAAATTATATAAGTTTTAGTGGAACTCCAGTGTAACTCCGTTTTATGTTAAGTAAATGTCATTTTCTTCAGATTTAAGATACAACTCATACTGGTAGACAGCGTGTCAACAAAATAACAAGTAAAAAATACGAAAGTAGGATAAATTGAGTTGAATACATACATCAACAGCCTTTCGAGCTTGTGCTTGAATGAGTCCGAAGTGCGCCTCATTCAATGTCACATCACCGTAGTAGGCGTCGTAGTAGAAGCCCTCCCCTCTTGTAACGCAAGGTCCGATACAGAGCTTGCATCCATATGCCCTCTCAAGTGCCTGCAAATGTATGTACATCTCCGATCAGAAAATATTGGACCGAGAACTGAACTGTAAGCTTGTAATTGACAGGACAGGACTGAAGAACTCGCCTCCCCAAGGATATGTGCACTCGAGTGCCAGAAGGTGTCGCGCCCATCTTTTGTGTCGAAGCCAAACAGCTCCAGTTCGCAGTCGCCTTCCAGTGGTCTCGCCATATCCCACAGCGCTCCGTTCACTCGAGCAATCAGAAAGCTAGCTGCTTCTCGCCTGCTCGATACCTCCTTGGCGACGTCCATTGGCGTTGATATCCACCTCTTGCCTCCCTTGACTTGGCCATCAAGAACCAATGTTATCCTGGCAAATCAAGATGGGATTTGGTTAACCATTTTTTTGTTTTGTTTTGGACTCGAACCTATTGAAACATTTTGTGTGAAGGTGCAAAATAGGTTAACCATTAGATTACTGAGGCTGCAAATGTTTAGCCGCAGGTTATTAAGGTTCAAGCCATTTTAACATTATGAAATGATGGCATATCAACTACGAGTAGCATGAGGAAATCATACTACTCCTAGAACAGACCGATGCAAAAAAAATGCAATCATAATCAATCATGTCAGCCACTCATCTCTATTTGCATTCGCAGTATCCTGATCCCAACACTGAAAAAAATGCCCAAAACGTGTGAATAACAGAACTAATCAACGGCAGCATGACAACAGACCAGAGATCGTAGTCAAGGAGCAAAATTTCCCCCAAAAGAGGGGTTCTGAACATGGTTTCCCCAAATTAGCAGTCTAAATCTGTTCCTGTTACTGGCCTGCAGCTGACACAGCACGAGCCTGAAGATCTAAGTAGATGCATCCATCTTCCGCTGCTGCTTCGAGCCAGGCCGCCGGCGTCAGAAAAACTATTCTAAAAAACATCTAATAGCAAATATTTACTGCAATTTCAAAAATAAACAAATAGTTTCAACTGGATCCAACAACACACAAATAAAAGATCACAAAAGACTAAAAATTGTAATAAGGAATAAAAAAAGATAATACTCTCTTCATCTGTGGACAATCATTTAATAACATATGAGTGATAATCTTAACTGCATATGCATTTGTAACATCTAAAACCATCTTATGCCAATCATGTTCTTATTAAGCAACATATTGATATGTAAGGTAATAGCAATATAGTGTGCATTTAGCTCATATACTTAACTGTACTGTATGGCACTGAACATATGACATGTTTCCCAATGTGCTCAATTTTCTAATCTAGACACCCGTGGCAGGTGGATAACTGTATATACAGATACAAAACTAATCAACAGCAGCAGGACAACGGACCAGAGATCGTAGTCAAGCAGCAAAATTTCCCCCAAAAGATGGGTTCTGAACATGGTTTCCCCAAATTAGCAGTCTAAATCTGTTCCTGTTACTGGCCTGCAGCTGACACAGCACGAACCTGAAGATCTAAGTAGCTGCATCCACCGCTGATGCTTTGAGCCAGGCCGCCGGCGTCAGCTGGGGATTCTCGTGGCTGGTCCTACCGGCCAGTGGCGGAGCCAGGATTAGAAAGTCCAGGGCCAAAAACTTAGCCCAGAAAAACTATTCTAAAAAAACTCATCTAATAGCAAATATTTACTACAATTTCAAAGATAAACATATTGTTTCAACTGGATCCAACAACACACAAATAAAAGATCACAAAAGACTAAAAATTGTAATAAGGGATAAAAAAAAGATAATACTCTCTTCATTTGTGGACAATCGTTTAATAAATTTAACTGAGACACAAATTAAGATGAATAGAGTTAGTCAATTACGTGCTAGCTAGCTTGATCAGAGGAGGAGCCGCACCTAAGCCGAGTCAATTAGCTAGTCCAGTTATTGAGTGGAGCGTACTAGGAAAAGCAAAGTCGTAGAGTACAGGCATAACATCGCACCAGCAATCGAGCGGCGCAGAGGAAGGATAGAGGCGGCCATGCAGGGCGGGCAGCAAAGCAGCTGACAGCGGCAGCAAAGCAGCTGACAGCGTAGCGGGACGTCGGCGGAGAAGGAGATGCGATGCCCGGGCCAAATCAGAAATATGTATAGGTAGTAGGCCGGGAAAATTGCTGCGCCTGCCCGGGGTGGAGAGGGGAGAGCTCAAGTACCTGATGGGATCGCCGGCGATGCTGAGGCGCTCGAGGGCCTGCCTGGCCTGGATCGCCTCGAACAAGGAGATCCTCTTCTGCGTCACCGCCTCGAGGTACGCGCTGTCCGGAACAACCTCCGGAGGCGCCGCCGGCGACTTGCCTTTCTTGCCCATTGCGGCGGCGGCGGAGTTCTTTTTCATCCTGTCGGAGACGAGTGTTCTCTGAGCTTCTCTGATGAAGCGCTTCAAATATACTCCCTCCGTGCAGAAATGTAAGACGTTGGGACCATATTTCCGACCAGGTGAAAACAGGTAAAAAGACAATATTGCCCTTGCCAGATTTTGAATCGGTATCTTCCCAGATCGCCCTCCGTCGATCGCCCTCCGCCTCCGCCGTCGCTCTTCCTCGACCGCCCTCCGCCTCCGCCGTCGCTCTTCCTCGACCGCCCTCCGTCGATCGCCCCCGCCTCCGCCTTCGCCCTTCGTCGATCGCCCTCCGCCTCCGCCTTTGCGCTTGGTCGATCGCCCTTCGCCCTCGCGCCCAGGCCTCCACGATCCCTCGCTGAGAAGGGATCCCCCTCCCCAGGTCGCTGCTTCTCCCCCTCCCCAGGTCGCTCCTCCTGGCCTCCAGACCTGGGCGCTGCTTCTCGTATGGTCCCTTGGTCCCTTGGCCCCCTCAATCCCTTGGTCCCCTCGATACCCAGGTCGCCAGGATCCCCAGAACGCGCAGCTCCGCTTGATCTTCTTCCTCGCTGCCCAGGAGCACCTGGGAGCTGCTTCTCGATCCTCTTCCTTGCTGCCCAGGACACCAGGATCGCCTCGATCTCCAGCACGCACAGCTCCGCTGCAGTTGCTCCAGGCTCCTGCCGCTAACAAATTGTTGTTGCTCGCCTCCGCCATGTTCGTCTCTCGGCTCCGGCCGGACAACCTTGCAACATCACTGAAAAAACAAGATAAGTGGCATGCCATCAATGGAGTACACCATGGCAGCAATTATGTTCGACCTCAATTGCACTCCACCTTTGTTGGATCTCAATTGTACTCCAGCAGTCAGCTGCACTCCACCTACAGGAGGTTATGCTCCAGACCAGGATGCAGGTAGAACCCATTGGTTATCGCTACCTTTGTTCTTCAATTTCTGTCCAAAGCAGCAAAAAAGTTTAAGCAAAATCACTGTTACAGTTGTTTGCCTTCGTACAAAAGCTTTTATTATGAGGCTAGCAGTTGTTTAAATCATGAACTTGCATTTGCATTTTTTGTAAAGCATTTCCTGTTCAAAGCAACACAAATAAGTGATATCTTATCTGCTGGTTTTCTTTTCTTATTAGTGGAGTAGTAACAAAGTCATAGAAATCTATGGTCAATGCTATCTGCTCTCAGCTGGTTTTCTTTTCTTATTACTGTACTTTAGAGCATGCATCATACACAAGCACTTTAAAAGATTCCCAGAACAGCAAAACCATGTGTAACTCATGCCTACAATTCTATAAAAATAGACAAATAATAGAATTATGCAGACTTCCACATTCTAAATCTGAACCATTATGCTACAGTCATAGCTCCATCCATAGTCTAGCATAGAAATTCAAGGCATAACTCAAGTCATACAAGCAGGCATTGGTAGTCTGTCATCAACAATTAAAATTCGAGTACTAACCGGCAAAGTCCGGCAGTAAGAAACACTAATATAGATAAGTTTGCACCTGCTTCTTCAGTGGAACTAATGTTTGGTGTATTCTGCGATAAATAACTGCTTGCTCTTGATGTATCACCTGTGATTGTGAATGCTCTGTTATGCCTATAGCTGGACTGCTATGTTGTGAAAGACATCCCTGTGATACATAGATGTACATGTTCAAGAATTATAACTAAATAAATAAATAACTCGTGTCAAATGAAGAGATAAATATAGAAGTTTGTGTCAAACCGTCAATTCTGAAATTCTGTACAATGGTTATTTGTTAGATTATTTGCTTGTCTTGTCGTGATGAAGTGGTATGTGTTGCAATGGTAGGTGAATTAGCACCTAGCTTAGTTGTTCTTTATTGAGCCGAGATCGGGTATGTAGGCATGTAGGTGCTGGTATATTTGAAAAGCATCGGCATAGCTAAAGATTGATGCCTATGATCATCAAACCAGTTCCAGAACTCCTACATGTCCTGAAAAGATTCCCAGAACATACAGTATTATTCTCTCAGCTGGTTTTCTTTTCTTATTACTGTACTTTAGATCATGCATCACACAAGCACTTTAAAAGATTCCCAGAACAGCAAAACAATGTGTAATTCATGCCTACAATTCTATAAAAGCACTTTTGTTCAGAAACATGCATAAGTAAACAGTTACATGCATAAGTAACCTGGAATTGTTTGTTTCTTTCTGTGCCGTGCGTGAGGATGCAACTTGAAAAATAAACAAGAAGTGCATGTTCTGACAACATTAGCAATTCACTGGCATCTTTAACTTAATATGGAACAACACTGCATTTTATCTACTGTAGAGTGACACGTTCATAACAAATAAAATATTGTACTGACAGACTGCATGAGACATCACCGGTAAAGAAACTTAGAGTAGTGCAGATTACCATGCATCTCATGGCTGAATTGGTACTCCGGTGCACATTATCATCCTCTTCTACACAAACAACTTCTTTCTGAACTGAACCGAGTCCAACATCGCTGCTTGTTTCACTGCCTGCGAAAAGATATTGATCAAATTAGGAGTAATCGAATTGTAGATATTCACGAGCTACTGGAATTTGTTGCTGCATATGATGCACCTACTAATTTACTTTTATTGTTATTAATACGCAGATGAAGAAATGTACGAACAAAATCTCTATGAAGCTGCATTAGATGAAGTGGAAGATGCACTAGATGAAGAGCAAGATGCAGTAGAAATGGATGGGGAAGAACCAGGTGGTCATCAAGCACTACGACGTCGAAAAGTCCTCCCTGACCATCAAAAATATGCTGCCTATGTAGCTATGCATTCACTTTGCATGAAAAACGGTGGAAAGTTTGACAAGAATGACAAGAAAGATATTGCTGCATTTTTTCAATCGGATATCCAAGTAATGCAAAGAATCTGGAGGCTGGCTATGAAGCAAATAGGCGATGGTCCGGAAGTAGATGTTTCTAGCAAAAGGAAAGGAAGGTGTGGAAGGAAACCGAAAAATATTGATTTGTCCATTGTTCCTAGTATACCTCTAAATCAAAGGTCAACTATCAGATCATTAGCTTGGCAGTTGGGAGTCAGCCCCAGTACATTATTCACAAGATTTAAAGCAAAGCATATCAAGAGGATCTCAAACTCTCTGAAGCCACTACTAACAGAAGCTAATATGTTGGCGAGACTCCAATTTTGCCTCTCAATGATTGGTGAGACTAAGACAAAAAAGGGAAACCCAATTTTCAAAAGTATGCACAATTATGTACATATAGATGAGAAGTGGTTTAATCTCACCAAGAAAAACAGAAAGTATTACCTGCTACCAGAAGAGGAGGAGCCTATGAGAGCAGTCACAAGCAAACAGTGCATTGGCAAGGTCATGTTTCTTACAACGAGTTGCAAGACCAAGATTCGACAAGTGCAAAAAATGTGACTTTTTCTCGGTAAGATTGGTGTGTGGCCATTTGTTAAACAATTGCCAGCACAAAGGAAAAGCGATAATCGGCCTAAAGGGACCCTAGAGACTAAGTCAATCAAAGTCACTAGGGATGTTATGAGGGAGTTCCTAATAGATAAGGTGTTGCCAGCCATTCGAGATGCTTGGCCTGCACAAGATGCTGGACAGACTATCTTTGTACAGCAAGATAACGCCAAGCCACACATACTACCTACTGATCAAGAATTCAGAGATGCTGTAGCTAAAATTGGAATGGACATCAGGCTGGTGCAGCAGCCAGCGAATAGCCCAGATTTGAATGTTAATGATCTAGGGTTCTTCAACTCCATAGAATCCCTAACAGACCGCAGAAGCCCTAGAACACTAAACGACCTCATCCGTGATGTGCAGGAAGAGTTTGCTGCATATGATGCGCCTACCTTGAATAGAATTTTCGTATCTCTTCAAACTTGTATGACTGAAGTATTGAACAATAGTGGAGGCAATGGGTATACAATCCCTCATTTGGGCAAGATAAGCTTAGAAGAACAAAATCTTCTACCTACCAGCATTCCTTGTCCCGCTCTAGTTTATGAAAATGCCCTAAAGGCAGTAGCTAAGGCACTGCAAGCAGAAGAAGAAGCAAAGCAACAAGAAGCTCGAAAGAAAGAAGAAGCAAAGCAAGAGGAAGCTCGAAAGAAAGAAGAAGCAAAGAAAGCAAGAGAAGAAGAAAAGCAAGAGGAAGCTCGAAAGAAAGAAGAAGCAAAGCAAGCAAGAGAAGAAGAAAAGCAAGAGGAAGCTCGAAAGAAAGAAGAAGCAAAGAAAGCAAGAGAAGAAGAAAAGCAAGAAGAAGCTCGAAAAAAAGAAGAAGCAAAGAAAGCAAGAGAAGAAGAAAAGCAAGAAGAAGCTCGAAAAAAAGAAGAAGCAAAGAAAGTAAGAGAAGAAGAAAAGCAAGAGGAAGCTCGAAAGAAAGAAGAAGCAAAGAAAGCAAGAGAAGAATCGAAGAAAGCAAGAGAAGAAGAAAAGCAAGAAGAAGCTCGAAAAAAAGAAGAAGCAAAAAAAGCAAGAGAAGAAGCAAAGAAAGCAAGAGAAGAAGAAAAGCAAGAAGAAGCTCGAAAAAAAGAAGAAGCAAAAAAAGCAAGAGAAGAAGCAAAGCAAGAAGAAGCTCGAAAAAAAGAAGAAGCAAAGAAAGCAAGAGCAAAGAAAGCAAGAGAAGAAGCAAGCAATCAATCTAGCAAGCGCAAGAGAAAAGAAGGAAATCATGCAGAAGGAGATCAAGAAGAAATACCTACAGCAGAAGCAAGCACAAGCAAAAAGCGTAAGCAACACAAGAACAAACAAGCACAAGCACAAGTAGCTACATCAGAAGTGGAAGCAAGCTACAGGAATTTGTTAACTGAATTTGTTGCAAGCAAGCAGTGGAACGCTACTGGAATTTGTACCTATTGATCTTCAACCATTGACACCAGAAAATGCAAGCTACTGGAGTACATTATCGTAATGCTATCGTATTGTTGTTGTTACACAAACTACTGCTCATGCTACTCGTACTCGTTGTTGTTGTTACACAAACTACTTCTACTTATTGGTGTTGTCGGATTGTAAACTTGAAATAATTGAGGAACCTCAGCCAGGGTTATTCTTAGTGACAATGACACCAAGCAATCAAGGAGTAATGTTTGTTAATTCAGTTAACTATTGTTGTAATGTTTTTTAAGGATCAAGTATTGGTACACTCCTACCGTGCAGGAGTAGCTACTCTCCCTAAAGAGAATACTGTTCCGAAACGAGCAGCCAAACGAAAATGAGTTTCAGGGAAAAATAAGTTCCATGAAAAGGAGTATAAAATCTACTGTACTTGGAGTATTCGCCAAAACATGATCATAGTAATAATACACAAATTGACCACAGGATGCAAACGTTTTCAGTATCTTTTCCCTGGTTATTATTTTGATTTTATTTATTAAAATTTGCATGGATAAAAGTTACTTGGAGTAGCTAACTATAGCATCCCATGGAAGGTGCATCCCACAGCAAATCATTGAGTTAAATAAGTGCAGAGACAAACAAGGAATAAAAGTAATTGCAGCCTGATAGAACTGAATAATAAAAAGTCAGAAACCTGGCAGTGCTACAAAATCAGAAACAGGTAAAATGCAGCAAGACGCAATGACAGGACATACAAAAGATGGAGCTATTCTCCATCAGGAGTATGTCCTTCAAAGGGCAAAGAAATGCTGGATTGCTGACCGCTAGTTGGCCAAAAGCTATGCATTGACCTGAATCGTTCTAGTAGGATGGAAAAGACGGTCGCAGTCTTGCAATTTACAAGAAATTCTGTCCAGGCCTTACCCCGACCCGATGTAATAATATAGCTCATCAACGCTATCACTGATATTAGAACATTAATTTGGAACCACTGGCTAAGCATGTTTACAGAGCATGGATCAACTTAATTGAACAACTTACATAAGACTAGAGAGTTAATTTGGACGCAGTGTTAAAATTGTTTCTTGGGAAATCGGCAGCAATCGTATGGGTACGAAATCATGCATAAAACGGCAGCTTTCTGCATCAAGCTAGAAGCAAGAAGCATGAGCACTCACGTATAGGATGGAGAAGAAGACCCCGCGGTCGGGCCTGCCGTCCCTGCCGACGGGCACGACGGCGGTGACCCCGCGTCCGCCGCACCTCCCAGTGAGCATCTGCGAGAGCGCGCCACCGGCGCCAGGTCACCACCTGCGCCCTGCACAGCGAGATTAACCAACCGAGTGGTGTCAGCTCCTGAAAACGAGCAAGGCGGATTTCTGACGGAGCGAGGAACATACTTGGGTGAAGGCGGCGAGTCGGCGGCGGTGGGGGAGGGGCAGTCGGGGTCGGATGTGGATGCGCGCTTGCGGTCGGGGTCGGAGCCCGGGAGGCGCAGGGTGAGCGCGGTGTCCTCGAAGTCGAGCCCCGAGGCGGCGGAGGACTCCGTGGAGCTCCGCTCCGTCTCCACCGACATGGCCGGAGGAGTTGGTGGCGCGGCGCGGGCGGGTTTGTCGTTTGGCTCTCCGGTGACGCAGAAGCGGTGACTTGACCTTGACGGCGGCGACGGCGGGCGCGGACCAGGCGGCCGGCAGGCCCTCGAGCTTGGCGGGGCCGACCGTGATCCCCCGGCCCCGGCTACCTCCACACCACCATGCCGCCCTCCACCTCGTCACCTCGTCACCTCCTGGGCTTTGTAGCTCGACGCAGAGAAGTGTGGAGGAGTTCCAGCGCCGGCGGTTGGCCGGATCTCGTGGCCACAGCCTCCAGCATCGACAGATCGGGCACCACTGCTCACAGATCTTGGGGCACCGACGAAAAATACGATCTTGAGCGGACGGAATCCTCCAGCCCTTTAGGGAGAGGCGGAGATTGAGCGAGGCGGCGTGGGCGGGGACGGCAGGCGGCATAGAGCGCGCCGTGTGGGTGCCTGGCAGCGGCGTGTGGAGAGCGACTGCGGCTGCGCTGTGTGCGGTCGGTGGCCATGGGAGGAGCGAGTGAAGCGACAGCGCAGTGCGAGTGCGGAGGGGTAAAATGGGAAAGTCCAAAGATTACGTAGCGTAACGAAATTTGGCCGTGAAACCGCCGACGTCTTACATTTCTGCACGGAGGGAGTAATACGATTGCAGGTACCGCGGCAAACTTGCCCGCCAAGTAGGCTGCGGCAGGTAGCCCGTCCGCCACGGTAATCCGGGTGCTCCTGTAATTCGAGCGTATCGGGTCTCCCTATTTGACGCTAAGAGCGTGGCTTCGCGATATGACGCGTACGTCCGTCGTTACTGTGGGCTTGGCCCAGTTCGCGTGTTCACGGCTTCTCGCTCCTTCGCTTTTACTGTTTTCGTCTCCTGTCTGAAAAAAAACCGTTTCCGTGTTGCCCTAGCAGAACCGCGACAAACACTCTGGTTTCTTCACAGACGCTCACTGTTGAGCATTTCTTTTGATAAATGCATGCATTCAATACTGGCAAACATACTTTTTAATAAAACAATAGTAAGTGCATGTGAGAGTAACAAGCAATACACTATGATTAAACAATATTATCCTTCTTGTTATTTTTACTGTTTTTCTGTTTCCTAATTTTGTTTTTTAATATTCATTCATTCAAAAAATGTCCGTGACCCTTAAAAATGTTCGTACCGTTTAAATAATTGTCTAAATTGTTCATGATATTCAGAAAAGTTCGTACAATTGAAACAATTGTGAGGTTTCAAAATTGTTCGCAAGCCCTAAAAATGTTCGTACGGTTCAAAACTAGTTTGCAAGAATTTTAAAAATTGCTCACGAGATTCAGAAAAGTTTTTACTACTATTTTTTTTGCAAATTTTCAGAAAATGTTCGAGACCCTTAAAAATGTTCGTAAAACAAATTATTTGCCAGGCTTAAAAGTTGTTCGCAATACTCAAAAAATCTTCGTACGATTAAAAGAGTGCAAGGTTTCAAAAATGTTCATGAGCCTTAAAAAGCAAAGAGTCATTATCCCAGGAACGACCTCATCAAGGGTCATTATCCCAAGACTAGCTCCGCTCGCTCTGCTGGGAGAGCTGAGAGCTTGAGTGTTCCGGAACGCGCCCGTAATATCCAAAGCTCCGCGTTTTCTAGTTCGCGAAAGGGTCGCTCCGCGTTTTGCACATACAATCAAGTCAGCTTCGCGGATATGGGTTACCCTTGTTACTTAGTCGGATCTATGGCAATCCCAGTCCTTAAGCGGATCCATGGCGGATCGGTCACGTTGGGCTCGTGTAGGGTGAAGGCCAAATGATTTAAGTTACAAATTTGACTGAACATTTGACCAACTTGGCTTAGAGGGAAGTTGGAGATACTCAGACGACATCGTATGAAGAAGTTAGTCGGAATATCCCCAAGATAGCCTTATTTGAAAAAGTGCTAAACACGAAAGTTGTTCATATCTTCGAAAGGTACAACTTTTTTTGAAGTTACCTGGATTCGTTTTACTATGTGGTCCACAGAGACCTGATAAGATCCTAGTAATTTTCCGCCTGATGGATCTGACCTGAAATTGAAGATGGGCTCGAGACATATCAAGACAGTCCTGGATGAGATAATGCTCAACACATCATATCATCAATATGTACAATTTTGATGTTGAGTCCATCTGGATCTGACGTACCTTTCGAGTTGGAAAGATTTTATAGGATCGAGATAACATTCTGCCTGATAGTTCCGATCTGAAGTTAAAGATGAACCAGAAGATGCATGAAGATGGCCTTAGATGAAAAGTGATCAACGCGAGAATTACTCGTCTCTTTGAGACACGCAAATTTGTTGTTTGGAGTATCCAGCCGCCTCATATATATGTAAGAGATGACGGTCAATTGAAATTAAGCAAACAATCGTTAAAAATCAATACATCTACTTTTTTCCCCTCAAACCCTTGTTCCTACTTCCGTTCTTCGGTAACTTCGCGTAAATTTGTCTAAAATCGATAACCGAGCTTGGAGCGGTTTAATCCGGTCAAGTTCAGTCCGTAGTCGCAGCGAGTCCATCCCGATAAACCAGGGCTTCAGGTCTCAAAACCACTAGCCGGATTATCATGTGTATCGCGCTTTCGACTAGCCTCCTTCGATGTGAGTTGCGGTGCATCGTCCCTGACGCCGAAGGTGCACAAGTGAAAGGATCGTATGGCACCTAGAGGGGGAGGGGTCGAATAGGTGCTTAATCAATTTTTAATTGTTTTTCCAATTTAGGCTTGACACAAAGGTAAATTCTCTAGATATGCAACTATGTGAATTTACCTATATGACAAGATGCAAGCAAGCAATACACAATACAAGATGCAAGTAGTAAAGTGCTGTAAGTGATAGAAGTAACCAAGGTGAAGCACGGCAGAGACACAAGGGTATGATTCATGTAGTTCCTCCTTGTAAAGGGAAGTACGTCTACGTTGGAGGGGTGTGGTGCCACGAAGGTCTACCAACGACACAAAGGCCTCACCACATTCTTCGGGGAGCACCGTCACGAAGGCCTAGCTCATGCTCCATTAAGCGGTTGCCTTAAGTCGCAACCGACACAATTACACCAAGCTTGGGGCACGCATCCACAACCGAATTAGAGGCTCCCAAGATGCAACCACGAAGCTGTACACAAAGCTTAGCTTCGAGATCACCTCAAAAAGACAAGTTATCAAGAGTAAAGAACAACTAGGGTTTACAAGAAAAACACTAGCACAAGAGCCCTCAAGTGAATGAGGGGGAAATGCAAATCACTTTGATGAAGTAGTAGATCGGGGTCTTCTCCTTCGATTCTCCAAAGATCAAAAGCTTTAGGTGTTTGAGGGAGATCAAGTGAAAGTAGTGGCTCAACTATGTATGGTGTTCTTGAGGAGGATGAGCCACCTTCCAAGGAAGAAGAAGGGGTCTTTATACCCCTTCCATATGATGTAGCCGTTGCAAAATCCTCAGAGCGGTAGTACCGTTCTTGCTAGCGGTAGTACCGCTTGACTGACATTTCCTGTAGTGGACTTCGTTGAATCATGCATTAAAAGAATTGGAGCAGTACTACCGCGGTTGCAAGCGGTAGTGCCGCCTATTGAATCCGGTACTACCGCTCCACTACCGCTGCGCTACCGCTCAGAATCCAGAGCGCGCAGAACCTCGAGCGGCACCAACGCGGTACTGGGAGCGGTACCTGGAGGACGAGCGGTACTGCCGCCGGAAACGGTACTACCGCTCAGCAAGATTCAGTCAGGATGTGGCTCTCAGAACACATCTTTTTCCTTCGACCTTTTTTCACATCTCAACCACGCAGCTTTCTGACATATGCACAGTTAGATCACACACGACATTGTCATCAATACCAAAACCACATAAGAGGGAAAATACCCTTTCAACAAGGCCGTGCCAGTGTAAGTTGAAATATTTCCAATCTGGCATCAAGACAGCAGCTTTTTAGCCTTCGCCAAAAATTCTAAGGTCTTGCATCTAGTTGAAAACTTTCAGACCTAACATCTGCCTTTTGTATTGGTACAGTAACATAGAAGACCTATGCTGAACCAATAAAACAGCAAGTCAAAAGACCCAGAAGCAACACATTAAGGTACAGTTTGCGCCATTTGCCCAAAATGCTTTCCCTCGGTTTCAATTTTTTTAAGATCCGTAAAAATGCTTTACAAGGCAATGAGCCAGTCCTTTCCTTCATAATTTTAGAAGTGTTCCGCTCTTTCATATTTCGTAGTACACACGGATAACAACTGAACAGACACTCCAGGGTGATTTGAGAAGCTTTCTGAGTATTCCGCCACGATTACGGAAGAACCAAGGAGTGTAAATGCCATGTTTTCGTTCTCTAATTTTCTGTTTCTCAGCAAACACGGGTAACCACAGAGCGTTGACGGCCACTCATTCCAAGTTACTGTGCCGGGCCCTGCACAAGCACAAAACTGTAGGTTCTCAACATCTTCCACCATGTTTCTTTAGTGGAAAATGGGTAGTTCGGCGGTGTTCCTTAATGGAATCAGTCTTTTGGGCTTTTCAATTGAGTCCTTAATGGAATCAGTCTTTTGGATTTTTCAATAGAGTACGAAATTCATCTAGATTTATTTTGGGGAAAGAAGGATTCACAAAAAGACCAAAAGGGAAAAAAATCACCTTTGTTATTTGAGCTGTGTTATGGTGATTGGGCAGTACTTGTGACTACTACCGAGTACTCACTACACCACGTCATAGAATTAGGGGCACTTCTACTAGTGGCACTTGTCAAAGTGCGGTTAATAGTAGTCAATTAGTGGCACTTTTCGAAAGTGCCCCTAATTGTATACCTATTGGGGCACTTCTCAAATGCCCCAATATGTGTATATCTACTAGGGCATTTTTTCTAATGCCCCAATAGATGTATACCTTTTGGGGCACTTTTAAGTGCCACAATTTATCATTACTCACCTGAACAACTATCACCTTTAGCTCAAGATCAATTAGCCCATGTAAACAGTGCCACATTGGCCTGCACCTGCAGGCTGCCGCGACACCGCTGCCAACCCGCCGCGCACGCCGTCGTCGTCCTCCTCGAACGCGCAGTCATAGCGAGCGGTTGGGCAGAATACAGGCGAGAGATGCAGAAGGGGAGGAGTGGACTTTCCTGCCCCATCTCTTAGGGCATCTCCAACGGGGCGACGCAAACAGACGATGAGTGACCATTTGCGTCCGCCCGCCGAAAATGCATCTAGACACGCTCCAGCGGGGCGACGCAAAGTGACCGGGCCGTTCGCACCGAGACAACCCCGGCGCATATTTGCGCTTGGGATGCGTCGCGGCGGACGCTACACGGACGCCCCAAATGACCGCTCGCTTTCCACCAGGCCCGCCTGGCAACGAGCCTGTATCATGGGCATCGCTTCCGCGTCTGCGCCGCAACCTTCACCATCAATGTCGCAGCTGCCTCTTCTGCGCGCGCACTGGCGAGCGGCGGCTGGGCTTCTGTGCTGCCTTCAATGGCATTGTTTCCCACGCGGGCCGACCTTAAAAGTTGATCGGACATCGCCTACACCTCCACTCCCACCACCGCCGCGACAACACCATGGGAAAGAAGAAGAACGACTTCGAGGCATCCGACAGCGGCACCAAGAAGGTGGAGCGGCCGCACAGGGTTCTGCTGCCCGTTAGCGTGGCGCGGCTGATGCACACGAACTGGACGCCGTGCGACGGCTGGAGGACATGCACATGCCTGGTGGCTGAGCTACCTCCAGGTGCGCGTACCGCCCGTGCCTGCACGCGAGCCATATAGGACGCGCACCCGAATAAGACCTGCGCTTCGCACTCCATTCCTGCACTGCGCCCGCCTCACCCGCTTCATCAAGGAGCTCGACCACCTCGTCTGCTCGTCCAAGAGGCACGAGCTCGCCCGCGTCCTCCGGGAGGTCGCTCGCCTCGTCCACGATCTATCACCTCTCGGCAGGTGCACTGAACTGGCACCACTCAGGCTCTCCCACAGCCCACTCTGAACCCCCACGCCGACATCGTCCCGGCAATCCACCGCCACATCTGCGCTGGAGATCTCCACCTGGCAGTGCAAAGCACCTCGAAACACAGCTAAGGTATACCATATACATACTGTTCCACACAAATTAGCAAGATCTTGTAAACACTGTCTTGGTTACCTACACTACATGTGTATTATATGCTGTATTTGGCGAAGGCACCTTTTTTGCGGTCCCTTTGGTAGATTTTGCAGAATGCTAGCTTAGATATCCTTTTCTTAAGGAATGGAGATTTTGGAAAAGGAGAACCTTTGGGGAATTGTGATTTGGTCATGTTTCATGATCTCTTCCTGTCTTTTATCTAACCTGCCACTCCACCTTAGTTAATTAGCATTTCCATGTATATGAAAGAGTTGATAGGTTGCTTGATTGGTTTTAATTTGATCATAAAGTGGCACTAGTGAACCTACTATGGCATTTGTTTGGGACCGGGGGTTAAAGAGAGCTCCCTTCTATATATCAGATAAAGGAAAATGTTTTGATTTTTCTAGTTTAGAATGGATTTTAAGGTCTGAAGGTGATGCTCAAAAATACTGAGATGTAAGAGAGATATTTAACAGCATTTAGATTTGTATTTCAGAATGATGATATCATGTTTTATTCTAGTCAATAAGGCACATATTGGTGTTTTGAGGTCTCAAACGTTTTGTAAAAGATGCAGGTTTCTAGCTTTGTTGAAGACCTACACTGGAAGAATATATATCTTGGAAGAGAAAGTGAAGCTGTTGGAAGTACTACTTGGTGTGGTTCATGCGTGCTTCCAGGATTGGATACTGTTGCAACGTATCACTAGGAATTATTGAAAAGCTCCGAATGAACCCGAAACTTGTACTAATGTTTGTAACTGTTTCCTTCGTAATTAATATTTGGTGCATTTCTGTTCTGAGTTGGATTGTACGTTTAAAATGTCAGATTTGGTCTTCATATATGTTTGTTGTGTCATCTGGAAGTCCAAAATACAGCAGAGTACATGCGGAGATTTTCTAAAACTGCTACCACTTCCTATGTAGCATGTCTGCTGCTGATGGTCATTGAATCTTTTCTCTACTGCATGCTCCTCCTCTAGGACACTCATAGGTCATAGCAGGTTCAGAGGTTTTGCTTCGCAGACTAACTAACTAATTGGCGCACAACTTGCACTCTTTTTTCGAACCAATCATTCAAACAAAATTATTTCAACCAATCATTCGAACACAAAGGTTATCCGTCTAAATCTTGTGTGAAGGTACTCTTTAATTCTAAGTGTGACATGTATGTGGTTGGGTTCCAGAGTTCTGATGAAAGAGGCCAATGCATTGGAGACACCTTCCAAATAAGAGAACCGAAAATATATGCCAGAAGTATATGTTAAGAAAACAATCTGGCAGGTCAACTACTCGTCCAAGTTTTAACCATTTGCACCCACATTCTTTCAACAAAAAAACAGCACCCATATATCATTTGTAATAAGCATAAACAAGTGTACAGATTCCATCCAAGATGCATCTCTCAGTGCAAGCTTGTGCTTATCTTCGAAAGTTTGATCCTGACGCTGTTGATCTGAAAATGTTGCATTGTGGGTTCCACCCGGAGAGCACATCCAGCAGTGGAAGCCAAATATGCATCAACCACACCTCATAGCTGGGGCACCGAGCAGAACATTTCACACAACATAAGCAATGAGCAAACTATATACACTAGAATTCTCCACATTAAGTTACTTTCTCAATCTATCTAGCGTTAGAATGCTCCTAGATAAAATTCAACAAAATTACAATGACACATACCCATGACTGCCTGCCTAATGTTTAGCTCCAAAAGAGGGTGAACCTGGGAGGGATGTCGCCGCCAAGTAACCTAGCGCCGCCGTCCTCCACGGCGTCCACCGCCGCCGCCCCTGCCCTCCCAGCGTCCTCCACGGCGCCCACCGCCGCCGCCCCTGCCCTCCCAGCCATCTCCGCTGCTTCCCCTCTCCGACAGCAACAACCGCTCCCTCCCTTCTCTGCTCCGCAAACTTCTGATGATTCGCGACCGATTGTCGAGCGAGCTGTGATCCTTCGATTTGTTCGTGATGGGATCATCATTCGAACCCCGGGGATAGCAATTTGGGACTCTTTGGTGACCAGATTTTGCGATCTGAATCGTAATTTTATCTCTGAAACTGATTTCAATGTTGCAGATATACCGATCGGATCTGCGCGGGATTTTGGTGGCGTCCAAATTTTGTTTGGTCCGAGTCTGGGCTGTGGGTTGGACCGAGTTTTTCTGGGTCGAGCCCAACGCTCTCGCTCAAACACGATCCGCAGCTGCTCGCGGATTTCACCGCGCGATGGATCTGGAGCTTTTTCAGATGTGGCAATGGCGACTTCTGTTGGGCCTCAGCCCAACACTGTTCAAGGTGGGTCGACTTTTCACCGTGATGCGGAGAGGGTCCGTGTTAACCCTAGTTCAGTTGGCACTGGAGCAGTTGTCTTTGTTGCATCGCCTCCTTCCCCCAGATCTGACCTCGCCCATCCACCGCCTCTCCGCCGCTGGTCTGGAACGGTCGCCGGCGACAACAGATCCTACGCTCAGATCACCGCTCTTCCGCGGATGGATCGGCGATTCAGAGGGCCGCGCAGATCTCCTCCGAGAAGAAACAACTATTTCGGCTATCGTCCTCGAGTTGGATCTGAGGCTGATAGAAGAGACGAACAACACCGGTGGGAAGAGGAGCGCCACCGTGATGAAGAATGGCGTCGTGATGAAGAGCGGCGACAGGCGGATCAAGAGCGTCTCCGCTTCGAGGAACGCAGAAGATCTGATGAGCGTCGTCGCCTCGACGATGAGCATCAACGTGAGGCGACTCGCATCTCAGAGCGTGTCGCGCGTGAACGTGCTCTGGCTGAAAGATCTCGCAAGGACGATGATCAACGTGCTCGTGATAGATGGGCGCATCGTTCCGAGATGGTTCCTGGAGCTTCCTCCAACCCCAACCCCGCCAGATCTGCTGATGTAAGTCCTGTAGCCCCTTCCTTGCCATCATCTAATACTGTTGCTGTAGATGCGTTAGGAGCTGGCTCTCAAAATCAATCTCAGCATAGATCTGCTATGGTCGCGGACAGCTCTCAATCTCTTGTCTCTCTGCCGGAGCCGGTGGGGTCCTCTGTACCACCACCAGTTCCTGCATCCTTGCCATCTGCAAGTAGAAGGCCTGATATTCCTATTAGAAATCTTGCATGCTTTGTCTGCGGAGGAGATCATCACATTTCCATTTGTCAAGAGCGTGATCCATGGGAATACAATGCCCCTTTCTTCGGGAGTGAGGAATTTGGCTCTGGGTTCTACTCCATTCCTGTTCCTGAAGATGATAATTATCCGGTTGAACAGCTCAATTATGCTCACATTACAGTTGAAAAAGGTGAGGTGAATTGCAGAAACATAGAGCATGAATTCAATGCCTGGGCAGAATCGATGAAGATTAATTGGCGTTTTTTTGCTAAGGAAGTTTCGGCCACAGAGTTCAGGGCTCGATTTCCTTCAGCAAAAGCAATTGAAGAACTTGCCCATTTTAGGAAATTGTTCATGAGAACTGTCCCTGGTGCTATTATCAGTCTGGAGAAGTGGGCTGGTGATATTGAACCTATTTCTGTTATGCAAGAAGCTTGGTTCGAGAATAAAAGGGATCCCTATGAAGTTCAGAAACAAGTCCACAGCTTATTATGCTGCCAGCCTTGTTGGCAAGCCTCTAGCTCTTGACAAGAATTACCTCAGGCACTTTGCTTATGTGAGAGTCAAGATTGGCATCCAGGACTTATCTCTGGTTCCCAATTCCAGGATTGGTGAGATCAAGAAAGGTTTCTATGAATTTCAATATTCCAGAGAGCTATTTGATCCATCTACTAACACTGGTAACAGACTAGCTGTTCATACTGATGTCCAAAACACTGAGGGTGATCAAGGCACCCCTAAAAGACAGAGAATGGGTCTGCAAAATTCAGATGCTGGTTCCCAATCAGCCCCTCCAAAAGTTTCTGGAACTCATACAGGGTCACACAGACAATCATCTATGCAAGCTTCTCAAGTTCTTAGGAAAGATACAGGCAAAAGGAAACTTTTTGAAAGGGAGCTCACTTGCTACCCTGATGAGAATCCCTCTTCGTGTGCCACTGCTAGCCCTGCCTCTCTCACTGATGTGCACAAGGAGGTGGTTGATGCTCTGGCATCCATTCCATCTCAGTCTGGTGAAGGTTCTTCCTCTCAGAAGGCAGCTGACTCTTACAAGCAGTTCCTCACCTCTCTGGCAAGATCTGGCAGTGACAAGGCTTTTACAATTCAGAAAGAGTACAAGGAATTCCTAGATCCTATTAGGGAAAATGTGAATGAAGATAATGATTCCTCTGAAGAGTTGGTTGACTATGGTAGCAGTGATAACTCTCAGGGGTCTGATACTCCTTATCTGACTCAGGGACAGGGATTCTGGCTTTGGCTGCTCCTTCTCTTATAACAGAAAGAACTGCTGTAGTTATTCCTGTAGATGGCTCCCAGCCTGAACCAGAATCACAAGAGGACCCTCTCTCTCAGGTTGATAATCCTCCAATTGACAATGTTTCTTCAGGTGGCAACATCTCTCTCAATGCTGGTGGTGATCACAGCGGCTCGCACCTGGGATGAGCTCCAGAATTGATTCTATGGGCACTCACACTGTTAGAATTGGTGCTAGGACCATGGGGACTGTTGAATCTTCTAACATCCCAGGTACAAATTTGAACACCTTTAATTCTTTTGCTTTACTGGATGATGATACTATCATGTCTAGGGCTCTTGAAATGGGTGTTGATCCTGATTCTTTCTCTCTTGAAAAAGTTAGTTACCTGAAAGATCTAGAAATTGCTAGACATAATATAAGTAATATGCAAAATTCTTCTGTTCATACCAATTCTGAGATATCAGATCAAGTTCTCTTGTTGGGTCTTGGTGATATTTCATGTGAGAGTGACAAGGATCTGGAGGAGGGTGATTTCACTCCTGTTTTATCCAGAAGAAAGAAGAAAGCCAATAAATCGGTTTGCAAGGTTGGAAGGAATGGGCCACAGTCAAAATCAAGTGACACCATTATGGGGGCACAGTCAAAATCAAGTGCTGCCCAGGTGAAAGCCAACATTGACCACCCTTTGTGTGGCATTGTGGCTGGAACCAGGAGAAGGAAGAAAAATCCAAAGTATCTATGATAGGTGCCTCTTTAAATTGCAGAGGGGTTGGGAAGAAAGGGATGAGTATTTACCTTGCTGATTTGATTAAGGACCAGCAGCTTGATTTCATTGGTCTCCAAGAAACCATCAAAAAGGACTACTCTCCTGCTTTTCTCAGGAGAATTGACCCTGGAGGTGATTTCGATTGGAAATGGATCAGCTCTGTGGGTAGAAGTGGGGGTATTCTGGGTGGTTTTAGGCTATCCAGGTTTACCATTTGTGATACTTCAGTGGGCAGATTTCACATCAAGGTTTCTTTGCTTGACCTGAAGATTAATGTGAAGTGGTGCTTGATTATAGTCTATGGAGCTGCTCAAGCCTCTGATAAAGAGGATTTTTTGGTGGAACTTGGGAATATTTGCAGTAATCAAACTCTACCAATTTTGGTAGGGGGTGATTTCAATCTTCTGAGATTTTCCAGTGAGAAAAACAAGACCATGACACATAACAAGTGGTCTGACATTTTCAATTCCATCATTAACACTTGTGCTTTGAGAGAAATTCATATGACTGGTGGCCAGTTTACTTGGTCCAATAATCACAGTGATCCCACTTTGGAGAAATTGGATAGATTCTTGATGAGCAGTTCATGGGAAGATCTTTTTCCTCTTGTAACTGTTCACAAGCTGGTGAGGGATATGTCTGATCACAATCCATTAATTCTTGACACTCTTGATATCAAGATTAAAAGAAGAGATTTCAGGTTTGAGAAAAGATGGCTCAAAGAGGACAGCTTCCTTGACAGAGTGAAGAGATGTTGGGAAGAACAGTTGTTTGCCAGTAACAGCTTGGATAGAATAGTTAAAATGCTGAAAAATGTCAAAAAATCCTTAAAAGGTTGGGGTGCCAATTTGAGAGGGGCAGATATTAAAAAGAAAAATGATATAACTGCTGAA
The DNA here is from genome assembly GCF_022539505.1 of Lolium rigidum. Lineage (NCBI taxonomy): Eukaryota > Viridiplantae > Streptophyta > Magnoliopsida > Poales > Poaceae > Lolium > Lolium rigidum. The sequence goes on along the minus strand of NC_061513.1, from coordinate 347,498,977 downwards.
TTAAAAGATCTTGAGGATCTGGAAGAAGTGGGACCCTTATCTCCAAGTCAAAGGAAAAGAAGGGCTTCCCTCCAACTTAATCTGTTGGAAGTGCTGGATAATGAAGAATCCTTTTGGAGACAGAGGTCAAGAGAGAATTGGCTCCTTTATGGGGATAGCAATTCTGCTTTTTTCCATAAAGCTGCTAATGGGTGTAAAAGAAAAAGAACTATTTTCTCCTTGAAAAAAGGTGATTCTATTGTTCTTGGTGATGCTGCTCTGTTGGAGCATGCCACTGACTTTTACAAGGATTTGTTTGGTCCTGTGAATGATTCGGCATCGAGCTAAGTGGAGATGTCCAGTCCGATGAAGAAAAACTGAATGATGTTGATAGAGCTGGGTTGGATATGAGTTTTTCCTTAGAGGAAATTAAAGATGTCATTGACCATATGGAGAAAAATAAAGCTGCTGGCCCTGATGGTTTTCCCATTGAATTTTACTAGCATTGCTGGGATATTATCAAGTTTGATGTCTGGCATGTTTTCAAAGACTTGTTTGAGCACAAAATTGACCTGAGTAGGATCAATTATGGGATTATCACTTTGATTCCCAAATCTTCTGATGCTGACATTATCCAAAAATTTAGACCCATATGTCTGCTTCAAGTGCTCTTCAAGATAATAACAAAAGTCTTGACTGTTAGAGCAAATCCTGTGATGAGTAAACTTCTACTTCCATGTCAGACTGCCTTCATCAAGGGGAGATTCATTTCTGATGGAGTGATGTTGCTTCAAGAAGTCCTGGAGAGAGCAAATTCAGGAAAAACAGGGGATTGTCTTGAAAATTGACTTTGAAAAGGCATATGATAAAGTGAATTGGTGACTGTTGTGAACAGAAGGGATTCAGTGATAATTGGTTGACTTGGATCAAGAAATCTGTAGCTGGTGGGACCCTTAGTGTCAAAGTCAATGACAAGGTGGGCCCATATTTTACTAGTCATAAAGGTGTGAGACAAGGGGATCCTTTTGCCCCCTTTCTGTTTAATATGGCTGCTAACAGTCTGGCCAAAATGGTGCACTTGGCACAATCCAAATGGTTTGATTACTGGACTGGCAGATAACTTGGTGCAGATGGGCACTGCAATTCTTCAGTATGCAGATGACACTATTTTGCTACTGCAAGATGATGCTCAACAAGCTGTTAACTTAAAACTACTGCTCTATATCTTTGAAGCTGTGTCAGGTCTGAAAATTAACTTTGAGAAAAGTGAAGTTATGTTGATTCTGGAGGATGATATTAAACAATCTTTCTATGCTGAATTATTCAACTGTCAGAAAGGTACTTGGCCCATCAGGTATCTGGGGACTCCTGTTTGTGCCAGAAGAGCTTCAGTAGCTGACATGAGATTCCTGGGAGAGAAGACCAAGAAAAAGATGAGTGGCTGGATTGGAAATTCCATGCCCATTGGGGGGAGGCTGATTAAGATTGATGCCTGCCTTGCTAGCACTGCTGTGTACCAGATGTCTCTGAGAATCTTGCATAAATCAACTGTTGAACAAATTGATAAGCCTATCAGGTCTTTTTTCTGGGCTGGTAGTGCTGATAGAAGAAAATATCACTTTGTTAGATGGAGATGGATCTGTAAACCCAAACAGAAAGGTGGTTTGGGAGTAAAGGATTTATCCAGATTCAATATTAGCTTGATGTGCAAATGGTGGTGGAAATTGGAGCATGACTCTGGTCCCTGGCAAGATTTTATGAGATTAAAATACCTGAATCACAAAGGCATTTATTATGCAAAACACAGACCTGGAGACTCTCCCCTCTGGAGTGATATGTTGAAAGTTAGAGATATTTATCTCTGTGGCAGGAGAATGAAAGTTGGGAATGGAGAATTAACTAGTTTCTGGGGAGATTCTTGGTGCAGCACTAATCCTCTTAAGGATATGTTCCCTGTTTTGTTTGATATTTGCAATGAACAACACATCACTGTTGCTGATGCAGCCAATATGGGCTGGAGATTTTCTTACAGAAGATGGTTACCCCCTGATCTGATCATTCAGGAGGCTGGCTTATTTCAGTTACTGAACCAATCCCAATTCTCTCAGGAGAAGGACTCCCCCAGATGGAAATGGACTAAAAAGGGCAATTTCACTGTAAAATCTGTGTATAAGCAGATTAGTGGTGGTGGTCGAGATAAATCTTTTAGGCATCTATGGAAAAGCAAAGTTCCTTTGAAAATCAAAATTTGGCTTTGGCTGATCTGGCATAATGCTATTGCTACTAAAGATAATTTGCTTAAACGCAATTGGCCTGGGGACCCCATCTGTCAGTTCTGTAGTGAACATGAATCCATCACCCACCTCTTCTTTGGCTGTTCTGCTGCCAAGTTTGTGTGGAGTGCAATAGCCACTGCCATCAAAGCTCCTATTCGACCTGGGAGTTTTTCCCAATTTTTTGGGTGGTTCCCTCAGTTTTCTCATGCTAGTCGCAACACTCAGATTGCTGGTTTGGCTGCTGTTTGTTGGGCCATTTGGAAACTAAGAAATAAATCCTGTTTTGAAAAAAAGTTAATCAGTTCACCGATGGATATCATCAGTTACGCCGCTGTTTTCATGAATTATTGGTCAGGTCCCCATGGTGAGCAGGATGCTTTGGAGCTTCGTGCTGGAGCTGATGGATTGCTGCGCCTTGCTGCTGCAGCGGGAGATGGGAATCCGCCTGCGAGGAGCTCTGGACGAGCTAATCAGTTGCGCCTGGAGGATAAGAATGCTGAAGATAATCGTGAAGATTCAACAACCTCCTGAAGTCGTTTGCTGGGCGATCTAGGAAGTTCCCTAGTCTCTCTTGCTGCCGCGCCATTTTGAGTTGTTCCCTTGTCGCTGACAAGGTTATTGTTTTCCCTGTAATATACTTCCTGGTTCTGTAATATTTGTCCTGAACGTTAGCATTAGGCGGCGATCTCCCCCCCCCCCCCCCTTTCCTGAATACTGTTGTTGTATTTTCGTTATCTCCATGGTAATGAAAATTCGATCCCATGCGGATCGTTTGGAAAAAAAAAATGTTTAGCTCCAAAAGCGTTCAATCCCTGCAGATCACAATTGTTGTTTCTGTCGCAGGAGGAGCCAGTGGATCACACATTTTTGCAATGTCAGTTTGCAACTGAAATCTGGAGTCCCATCAAATCAGTGTATGGCGTCAAACTAAATCTAAAGAATTTCAGAAGTGTTAAGCAATGGTAACTCCAGCTGAAGCTTCCTAGGTCCATGCCACTATTTTCGCTGTCACAATAAAACACATATGGTAAACTCGGAATGGTGGATCGTTCATGTAAATCTCTCTGAAAAGATGGTAATGCAAATCTGCCGAGCAATGCAAAACATCAGCGACTCAACAGCGTGATGGTGCAGCGAGGCACGCCAACAAGCGTTGGGATTCAAGAACAGCGAAGAACCATGGCTGGGAGATCTCTAGGGCGCGGATCCCTGGAGCACAAAGACGTGGGGAAGAGATTGGTGGTGCCACGGGGGGGGGGGGGGGGGGGGCTAGGGTCAACGGAGACGGCGATTCTGAGCTCCCGAACGGCGGCAGCTCTCCACAGAGCCAGTGGAGATGCGGGAAAGTGTCCAGAACGGCGGCAGCTCTCCACAGGGCCGGCGGAGACGCGGTGGTAAAGCCATGGTCCACGGCGGCGATCGGGCGGAGGCGGGAACAGGGGAAGATGGAGACGAAGGCGAGGCTCGGGCCGATTCCTCGCGCAGGGACGACCGGTGCGGTTGCGCTGAGCTGCTGATTCACGGTCTCGAGGCAGACGGCGGGGACGGGTGGTGCGGCTAGTGGACTCAAACTGACATATTTACCTTTCAATAAATAAAATAATTCAGTACTTTCCAGTACTTTTCAATACTTATTTTTTTGTACTTTCCAGTACTACCTATTTTCCCACCGTTGGATTAGCCTGGTTCGACGGTTCATAAATTCGCCAATCATGGTAAAACTTGTATTGTTATTTACCTGTGAATATGCCATTATTGTTTATTATTACAATTTATGTCCACAGACCACATGAGACATAGCCTGTTGAATTATACGTAATTTTCAGGGTACAAGTAAGTGACAAACAGAACTACTTTTATTTTTTCTGTTGGATTTTCTTCCAGGGAAAGAATTCGCTGAGTGCCATATTTTGAATCTTAGGAACACTTTATTATTATTTACCGAAAAAACACCGAAAACTTCAAGTTCAATCATAAGAATCAGCACCGGGACAACATCATTCATTGGCATAATAACCTTTCAGTGATAACAAAAGTGGTCTTGAAACAAGCATTTCGTCTTAGTAACGGTGAATGATATCTCCGAATGCCCGTGGATTCTTCGAGTAGTGATCAATCTCAGCCTGAAAAAATAAATTCAAATATGGCCAAAAAAGTTAGGCACACGTGCCCCTTTACATACATAAGCAAATGATATTCATGAGTGGGCTCTTTGTAATTACTAATCCAAATTATTGTTTTCTTTTCACTAAAAGAAAGAAATTGATACCCTCGTTGTATTTTCGAGAATTCTATAGAGTTTTATAATGTGAAGGACATTACTTAAGCACTAACCTTTCGTACAGCTATAATGGCTGTGATAAGCTTATCACCGATTAGTTCATGCAAAGTTTTGTCTGCAGCAAGTGATTCAACAGATTCCAGCAAGTCCTGTGGCAGCCTTTTGAGTTTGGAAGCATAATCTGCAGGATTTGATTCTACAAGAGGCGTATGACAGCATGTTATGACATCAGATACTCCTCGAGGACGCCAAAAGCTACTCAACAATAAAGAATACAGTTCCAGACATATAAAAAAACCTAATTCCAGACATATAATGTAGTATAAGATATTAAAATTTCTATCATGATGTACACAAACTTGTATGGATCACATAACATGCTCAATATGTATCTAGGCACATTTTCAGACAAGATAGTAGCAGGCCAAATATCAGTAATAATGCTCCAAGAGGAAGACAAAAGGTCAATCAATGAAAAATGTTCATACCAATTGGTTCAGGCAACTTAAGGCCTCTCCTGAGCCCATCAATTCCAGCAGCAACAATAGCAGCAAGTCCCAAGTGCGGATTTGCGCACCCGTCAAATGATTTAATTTCAAAGTTGCTAACCATATCGAGAGGCACACCAGGTGGGCATGCAGTTCTCAATGGAGCCTCCCGATTTTCTTTCCCCCAGCATAGATAGGCTCCACTCCATGTATTTGGCTGAATCCGATCGTAGCTACACACAGAGAATCCATTGATCATTAGAATGGATGCTGCAGTTTTTGACATATTTATCAAAATCCTAAGTAATACAAATGAATTGACACCCTGTAAGCATCAAGAATCTGATGCAAGAAACAAATACCAAATTTAGCTACCAATAAATAAGATGCATTCTTACTTTGCTGGAAGATATTACCTGTTAGGATGCGGAGCTGTAAATGCCAAGATTGAGGAAAGATGATGATATACTCCAGCAAGGAAATGTTCTCCAACATTTGACATTCCATAGTAATTGTATTCATTTGATCCCATAAAAACATTCTGATCATTCTTCCATAAACTCAGATGCACATGGGAACCAGATCCATTATCATTCAGGTCAGGTCTGTGTCCACCAGAACCAAGCATCAGGTACCAGAAAGGCAAGTTTCACGTGATTGCCGGTTTTTTTTCGAACCACGCATGATTGGTGGCCCAGTATTGCTAAAAAAACCCAATATTTACATATTGTGTCATTTCAATTATGGTCATCTTTTAATAAAATTTAATTCTTTTACAAGCTAGTGATGTTACCTGGCAACACCCCTTAATGTTCATTCACGATTTTCTGATAATACAAAACAGTTCACACAATAGTATTCATAGTTAAGGACGTGCAACTGACAAAAAATGAAAGTGTAGACAGATATGTTTTTGATGTGCCAAGAGAATCAGCAAACGTACCCTTTACAGTTGTTTCACTTATGATCACAAAGTGTTTTTTTTCTCGGTCACAATTTTTTACCGGAGGGCACCGGAATATTCGGTTACCGCGAAATCTTGGAAATCTCGGGAATATTTCGAACGAGTTTATTCAAACAAAATTTGAATTCAAAAAAATTATGGCATAAAACAAATAATTTTTTACGCCGAACAAGGTCTCTGCTATGTACACTATACAAGCTTTTTAAATTACAGACTATAGTCTAAATTCAAATCAACCCGAATTTGTTTGGCCGGTATCACTTTTTCTCGGGGGGTAACGGAAAGTTCGGTTTTCGGCAAGATTTCGATATTCCGGCCGAGAAAAAAATCCCTCAACTATACAATAGATTTCGGAAAGTGCGGCACTCTCCAAGACGATGACTTGTATGAAGATAATAGAAAATTAAAACGATATGGCAGTTGAATCTGATATGTTGATCCATCAACTTACTTTGGAAGAAACGTTGCTATCAACTCGTGCTTTCGAGCAACTGATTTAATAATCTCACGAGCATATATCAGATTGTCAGCTGCAAGAGTGCACAGCACATACTTCAAGACTACCTCGAACTGCCCTTTTCCATCTTCAGCATGCAGCTTTTATTTTATTTTATTTGGAGATAAAAGTAGACGTAAACACAGAAAAACAATCAATCATTGAACCATGACATACAATCAAAAGGTAAACTATTTGATATCAAACATCAGGAGTCTTGACATCTTTTTGGCAGTAAAATCACTCCATACCTGCTCAACTGCAATGTCTGCCTCTTCAAGAGATGAATATACTTCTTGTAGTATAGTAGAGGCACCATCAAAAGATGAAGTTGAGCAGTAACTGCTATTATCATATGGAATCCAACGCTCATGTCCCTCACTGCAGAGTTTTTTTTTATTCGGGTCACATAAAGAAAACGCGGCCTTTAATATCATATGCAATACTCAGAGTCGAGGTCCTCGGGGAAAGGCACCTTACTAATTTTCTGCGGAGATAAAATTCATTCTCGAAACCTGCCTTCATTGTCTACAAGGAACAAATAACAAAGCATAAATACAAAAATAAATGCAACTAAGAAACTCACAAAGACGAAAAATTATCTTCACAAAGCTATCTAGGAAAAAAGTAAGGGTTTATTCTTACCACATTGAATTCATCCAGCAGAACTTTTGTGACTTTTCTTAAAGCATACCTAGGACAGTATTCCCAGGCTTCTCCTGGTCGTATTTGCATGTCAGCCATCACCATTTCCTCACGTCTTGACCTTACAAACGGAGTGAACTACTATTAGTTTTTAATGGTGCCTTAATATGTTCGCAGAATCTATTGTCCACAAACACGAAACTATCCAAATAGAATACTAGTTGTGTGATTGTAATATTTTTTAATTTCTAAGGTTGTCAGAACTCAATTTTCTATTTAATAATACAACAGTAAGTAGTTACTCGTTACTAGTAGAACCATCATGCATCTTTTGTTGAATATGCACAACGAATAAAATTAATCCATATGACTTTGGTGTGGGTGGATGTGCGAGGGAGAAACAAGAATACCAGACCAAAGAGAAAATAGTGAGTAAGCCAAGTGTAAGGGATGGTTCAGTAGAAAGAAGTACTGACAAGACGTTAAATGAATCAGGTTTACCATGGGAGCCTCAAAATTGTTGACATATCTGGCATAAGCCTGATCTCGCCTACAGCAGTAAGGTTTGTCCCATCAGCTGGACCATCAGAAAAGGATGTCATTCCCATTGATGCAAAACTCAGGCCAACACCCTTATTCTTTGCAATCTCATAAAATCTTCCAGCTGGCACAACCTGAAAGTGAAATTCTATTTCTCAAGTTTGCTGTGATATTAGCAATTCTAAGATAAATGGCATTTCTCAGGTAAGTAAGCTGATCGTCTACACAAAGTCACAAGCGTGCACAATTGCACATGCTATACCCTGCAATTATTCAGTTATTTCATAAGTACTACATTGCCCGTCTATTGGAATGGAACAACTTATAGGCGATCTTCAAATGTTCATGCTAACCATTGGGTCTACTTAGTAGTACTTTATAATTTGAGAAAATTGCTAGCAGATAACTTTTGGTCCATAAAACAATGAGAAATGATCAGTGACAAAATGACATTACACCATGTTAACAATGCAGCATGTGCTTGGAAAGACGTTCTTACACGACATCTATGTTGACCTGAAGCATCATTCCAGAGAATCCGAACAAAGAGCACTTCTTGCTCAACACAGGATGTTGAGATCCTACTGTCAGTTATTGTACTTTTCTGATGGATTGACCCATTGGCAACGTTCAACTTGTACAGATTCGATGCATTTCTTCTAAAGATGTCCTCAACTGCATCAATAGCTTCCTGAATGCTAAGATCACCATCTTCGCACGCAGCTGATAGGACACGGTAAACAACATCGCGTGCCCTTCTTGCACCTGTAAATCAGCACAATCTTTAAATTATCGCATAAAATCAATAACTACACCACGCTCTGGAAGCTCTGTGTGCTCTAGGGTAACTTTCGTTGTATGCACTACAGATTTTGATGAGCATATATATGTACAAGAAGGACCCAAATTTTCTGTTCTTCTCTATTTATTATTGATCCAAAAGTTTGTTTTGATTCTGAAAGATATCTAAAGTTCAACTGACATATAATGATCTTTGATCATCTCATGAAATATTCAAGACAGATGATTGTACCTAGATAGTATGTCTCTGGAAAAGCATATCCATCTGTACTAAACATGACCTGCAAATGGTTAACGAATAAAAATATCTCCAGAAGTGACAAAAAAATGAGCATATAAGTGACAATGTGATCTGCCTCAAGATATTTGCAAAGCGAATGAAAATGGGATTTTATTACTGATGAAACTTAAGAGTAATTATTACACACAAGAATAACACAAGTAAAATTAGATGCATCGTAGGAGCAAAATACGAAAGAGAGGTTCTTGGAGTGGATACCATCTTAGAAGAAGATCAAAAGTAACGTAACATATAGTTGTGGAAAAATAATAATTAATCTACCTTTTTTGCACCTTCGAACACAAATTAAAATGTGTTTTCTAATAACGAATATAAATCTTCAGCTTTTACGGAAAAAACTATTCAGAAATCAGAAGACAAACATGGTACCTTCTTTATGGGAGCTAGCTCCAGAAGCTCTTTAAGTGACGATGTCATTCCTTGAACACTAAGTTTTGGGATTGCCAAACCAAAATCAAGATAGACCTGTTTGTGATTTTTTTATGATGGTTAATATAAATTAAACAATAATGGAAAACTTATTGTATAAAGATGAGGCTCCAACCTGGGAGTAAACAGATGCAAGATAGGATGCTTCCCTGGAAAATGGATAAGAAGCATGTAAAAGAACTAGTTGGCACTTAGCGAATCTTTCATCCTCAAGAACACCACGCAGATGCAGAGGGTTGCATTTTCGCAAATCTAGGTCCTTATCTCCAAAGCTGAAATAACGTAGAAGATATCTTGAAATGACCAAACAGAAAATTTCTCTAACAAGCTCTAAAATGCAGTCATTACCCAGTGTGAATCTGCATTGGTAAGTGAAACATCACAGCAATTTCAAGACTGCAAGTAAATAGATAGTCAATCACGCTCTTATTTGTAATCCGGAAAGGTCTTCGACCTGAAAAATATAGAGTATAAACATAAAAATGATCTTACAATCAGAGGGCGCAACATATTTTATCTATTTAGACATTTTTGCTTCCCAACAGAAAAAATATGTTTACCTGCTAGCTCCTTACGAAGACCATCCTCTGCGTCTGTCTTACCAACACACGGATCAATATCTAAGCCACTTCTGTATGCGGCTATGCTTTTCAACCCAACAATTTGATTGGCAACTGTAATAAATTAGTTAAGGTATACAATGCAGATAACAAAACAAAATTCGTCCAATCTATCAACAGAAACTCTGGAGGATATGATTTAAGCTTTGACAGAAATGTTTCAGTGAACGAGTCCAATGTCCAGCTTGATCCACTAAACGAATCCTGAAAGTAGTAATTAGTTTTTCAATAGATGGTTTACTTGACAATATTCAAATAAGTTAACGGGGCCACTGTTTTTTGAAAAAACCCAAAAAATGTCTCTTCTCATCTATATAATGAGAGTTAGAGAAGGCGAACACACAGCATGGCACACGTCCCTAAGCGGGCAGAATAGCTCTCAGTACCAAACGTCGGCCTCACACAAACCCTGTCTGTCTGTCTCAGACATAATCCTATGGACTAGGCATTGCACTACCAGGCAGTTGCTATCGAAGACACATGCATTGTGTATGTTCCAGATCAGTAAGCAAGTTAGGAGGATGAGTGTCGACACTCGTTTCTACCATTCAATTAGATCGTCTCCGAGCTAACAGAGGCACTCGAAATGTGTTGACATATATATGTGATGAATATTAGACTACGGTTGTTGACAGGGGTTGATCTAGATTCCCTCCACCCCGGGCAGCCGCCCAGGCTTGCCGGTGGTTTCCCTGCTTGTGGTGTGTGACTTTCTGCAGTAATTTTGTCCAAAAACTGACGTATTAGAGAAGTTTACCCAGCCTTCAAGAAGTTTATGTGTTCGCCACTGGTTGTTGATCTCTTATTTGAGGTTCCAAATGCCATGTAGGTCATGTTACAGTATATGTAGATTGCACTGTCTCCCTTTCCGTCAGTTCGAATTTTTGGCTGCGTTGGCTAGTATATGAAACATGACAGGTCAATCATTACGTTGATTAGGGTTGCATTGCAGGATAGGATGCAGGGCCGTTTTTTTCTCAGCCTAACCCATTCCCTTCGTATTTTTCTCCCCTGATCTATGGATGACCTTTGCCTTAATTCTGTTTTTGCAGGACCTTGGCGGGACGCCCCCTGCAACCCTAACGTTGATAAACTAAAAAGTATATGTAGATTACACTGTCTTCCATCAGTTCGGATTTTTAATTGCGTTGGCTAGTGTATGAAGCATGACACGTCAATCATTCCATTGATAATCTAGACAAAATCGACATTTTGAAAGAAAACAAGATGTTGGATAAGTATTGTGTGCATAAAAGATTGACAAATGTAATTCACCACTTACTAGAATCTAGTTAACAGTACAGGAAAGTATACTCACATCATTGATGACTGTTTCCGCGAGCCATTCGATCCTTAGAACTCTGCCAACCGTGGGAACAAACTCCTTGTGGGACTCCAGTCCAAGCATCCTATCAAACTCTATGCCATCATCCATGAGGATCGCGGATATGTTGGCAGCTTGGAAGCATTTTGAACTGATGGATGACAACCCTTGGGCCCTTCTGAACTCCTCCACCTTCTCAAGGGAGGCTTCGCAGTGGTACAACTCAGCAATGTCCTTTAGGCTTCTCTGCAACCAATGCCATTGCAAAGATGTCATGAGAGGTTCTGCCCTTAGATACCGTGCAATAAGTTTTTTTTTTCCGATAAAGGAGCATAGCTCCAGGCTCTGCATCAATAAATGCACATGGTTTGCTTTATTAAAAACAA